>NW_024756438.1:0-37500 GCF_018991925.1 Homarus americanus | reverse complement strand
TATTGGCTGACTAATATTCCAGCTGGTGAGCAAGCGAAAACATGTTGACACGATTTCGTAAAAATTTCGCTAACCGAATTGAAGATTCTTATGGAAGGTAATTCGTTAACCGAGGCATTCGTTAACCGAGGGGTCACTGTAGTTTCCTCATTCACCCAGAGTTTTTTCACACGTTTTATTACCCTCTCTTTTTAATTCTGTTGGAAGCCTTTTATAGATTAGAAAATCTCTGTAAATTTGTAACCAATAGTTTTATAAGAGGTCTGTTGGTTTTGATGAATAAAATGCGCACTGATTTTTTTCTTTTTTCTTCCACAGGAATCTCCGAGACACCGATGTCTTTTCCAAATCTGACCCAATTTGTGTGGTCTTTTATCAACCTTTTGGATCAAGACAGTGGGCAGAGTATAAACGAACTGAATGTATAGATAATACCCTTAATCCAGATTTTGCAAAAAAAATTTCCATCACATACCATTTTGAAGAACAACAGCCTCTTAAATTTATGTTATATGACATTGATTCTGACTCTCATTCACTTGACCACCATGATTTTCTTGGAAAATATGAGTGCACTCTTGCTCAACTCGTGAGTGCTCGTACAGTTCACAAACCTTTGGTGAATGAAAACTTCGTTGGAGATAATGGCTCTATTCTACTTGTCACAGAAGAGCTTACTTCCTGTAAAGAGGAATTTGACTTACAGTTTGTTGGGAAGCAACTTGAAAATAGGAACTGGTTCTCTTCCTTGAATCCCTTCCTAGAGTTTTTCAAGGTAAATGAAGATGGGACTTTCACCCTGGTTCATCGTACAAACCCTGCCAGTCGTACAGAATCTCCAGTTTGGTTGGATTTTTCTGTAAAATTGAGAAGCTTCTGCAGTGGTGATTATGATCGTAACATCAAAGTTAATTGTCAAAATTTCCAAAAAAGTGGAAATCACAAACTTATTGGCAGCTTTTATACAACAGTAAGGCGACTTACAGAAGGACCTGGCCCAAGCAATACATATTATCTCATCAATGAAGAAAGAAAGGTAAGCTTGTACATGTTTTTCATGACAATAATTCTAAAGTTTTCAACATGTGCTAAATATGATTACTAACCAGCTCACCATACTGTTGCTTATATAAAAAAGAGAGATTAGAGGGTACAGCTACCACAGTCTATGAATAACATAATTTTTCCTTGGCTATAAAATAGGATTTTTGGATCAGTTCCGAAGTTTTGTGAGAAGGGTTCTAATTAATGAAAATAAAGACATCTTGTAAAGATAGTTTAAGTGGAAATTATAAATTTAAAGAACTTAATTAAGAGTCAAGGATCTCAATATAATCTGTAAGATGGAGGTTTTACATCTAACGGACCCTCAATTTAATGGACTTTCTTCACATATACTATTCTGTGTTTTTCCTATTCATTACCGGTATGTCTATCTGTCCATCTGTCCAGTTAATGTTTTTCACCTTGCCAAGGACACATGTTTTTCAAACATTTTGTGAGTTGTAGTAGAATATTGCAGAAATTTCCATGTTATGTTGCCTAAATGATGGTATTTTAGTACAAGAGAAGATAATAAATATCCTTAATTTTCACCTTTAAATCTGAATAATTTTGTTTCAATACTAAACGACATTGGTAATTGTAACATGGCAAGCTCAATGGTTACTTTCTCTATTTTTAGCAGAATGGAGCATGTCAGATTTATTTGAGTTAAATTTTTTGTGTGGATAAAAATAAGTTTTCCAAGAATAGAAATATTGTTCAGTAGAAACAATTGGTTAGTAAAATATAAAAAAATTCCTAATTTTATATTTTCACAGAAGAAAAAGGGCAGTAGCTACAAGAACTCTGGGGAAGTGATGGTTAATAAGGCCCATGTTCGTCAGGTTTACTCATTCATTGACTACATCAAGGGTGGCATGGAGATAAATGCATTCATTGCTATTGATTTCACAGGTTTGTACACACAGTATCATGATATTATCATGACATTACTATATTAATGAATCCTTTAACATGTGTTGTGATATTGTACATTATTTTAATTATTTTATTTTTTTGCTTAGTTTATAATTCAATAGAAGCTTTATTTCTGTATTTTTTGGCAAACTATGTGAAAATTGATAATGTACACATTTACGGTACTAAAATTCAGCTTCATATTATCTTTTCCAGGATATTCTCTTGGATATATATTGCAGTACTGCACATGTGATGACATTTACTTACCGTAAATGTAGATACTACATCCTTGTAGTCAGTCACTTACATGCACTGACATTCACCCATTCACTCATACAGAAAGATGATATGTGGTTTTATTCTTACAGCATCAAATGGTAACCCTCAAACGGCACATTCCCTACACTATATCAATCCAGGAGCTCCAAACCAGTATGTTCGAGCCATCCAGTCAGTTGGGGAGATCATTGAAGATTATGACACAGATAAATACTTTCCAGTTCTTGGCTTTGGTGCCAGGATGCCTCCAGATTTTCAGAAAGTGTCACATGAGTTCTTTGTAAATGGAGATACTTCAAATCCCTACTGTTACAGAGTTAATGGTTAGCCTTTGAGTCTCTCTTAATGGAATTTAAGCTTTATTTGTACTTAAAAATGCTATTCACCAAAAGCAATTATGTACATTGAATATACTATACTGTATAATTTGAAGTGCTTCAACATGTGTGTATATGGATGCTTGCATGTGTGTGTGTGTGTGTGTGTGCTTGCATGTGCACATATACATGCACTTGGATATTAGGTGACGAAAAGCATGTTTGTACATAAGTACCAACCTGTGAGACCTATTTGTCATCAATATCTTATTCTCTGCAGGAGTTGTTGAGGCGTACTACAGTTGTCTGAATCGTGTTCAGTTGTATGGACCAACGAATTTTGCTCCAATTATCAATCATGTTGCCCGCTTTGCCACCTCTAGCCGGGGTGGAGATAAGTACTTTATTCTTCTGATTCTGACTGATGGGATTATTACTGACATGCCTCAGACAAAAGAGGTAAACTATGAGTTGTTTGTATATGGGGTTTGTATTCATAAGAGAAATGTGATATTTATAATTATTGAGGACTTTGCAATGATAAGTTTATTTAGTGTTGTTATTAGAACTCACTGGATATTCTGGAAAGCAGAGGAATATTTAATTGATAAAAAAGATGATGCGCTAGGTAAAAGTAATGAGGGAAAGGGAAATATTATTAATGTGGGTCATTGATGTTAAATTTCTTGTGTGTGATGTAGGTTTTAGAGCCCCTTGTTTTGGTCATAGGAATGAAAATACTGTAGTTTTAGATTAGGATATCGTTGAGTGATATATGAACTGATGAATTTAGCACTGTGATGAGGGAAATTGATCAGTTTGTTGAATTTTCTGACATACACAGACAGGCAGTTGCTAACTTTATGGCTTCATCTTATGTGAAGAAGTCATAGATAATTAAAATCTAGTCTCAGAGGGGTGTTAAATATGTAAGGTGACTCAGGACCTGGTTGTATTTTGTAATTCTGTGTTTCCAGTGAAAAGGCAGTGAAATGAACCTATTTTCCTAGGGATTTATATATGAGAAGAATGTTTGTTTATATCAAGCAGAGTTATACTAAAGACGAATACTCAGGGTATTGTTGATTACTGTAGGTGACCTGTAGAAGGATTACTTGTGTAAATAACCTGGGACCTGCTTTTTAACCCATTCACTATGGAGATGCTACTTATAATGTTTTATATACCTGACACTTTACCATTCTTATATGTATTTAATATGAAATATTTCAGTTACTAAACCAACTTTAATTTAAATTGGAAGACAAGATTAACGTACAATAATTTTATTGTGTGTTCTTCATATGGTTTTCATTTCCCCCTTTACTTTCAGGCAATCGTTAATGCTTCTTCCTTGCCCCTGTCCATCATTATTGTGGGAGTAGGGGAAGCTGACTTTGCTAACATGGAGGAATTAGATGGAGATGTTGTGCGTCTCTCCAGTAATGGTCGGTATGCTGTTCAAGACATAGTACAATTTGTGCCTTTTAGAGATTTTTTAAAGGGGGGTGGGGATCCTAACATGGCTAGGTATAGGCTAGCTAGAGAAGTGCTGGCTGAAGTTCCAGATCAGGTTTTGTCCTACATGAAAGCAAATAATATCACTCCTCAACCTGTCCAAGTAAGTAACACACTGCTGCCACCTGATCTTGGCTGATCAGACTGCCTTACTCTTATAAACATCACAGTTACTGTACAAGGCTGTGATGTGCTTGAAGTTATTGGTGCTTAACAGATATTCCTTGTAAACTTAAGTCCATGGTCTTTGCAAATGTATATCATGGGAGCTGTCTTTAAATTACTTCATATAGTAATTGAGTGTTGAGTGCCATAGGTGTGGTGGAAACTGATTTAAGAATGATTGTATTTACTGTACAGTATAGACTTGATGTACACTCTGTAAAACGCTACCGTACAGGTGGGGTCCGATGATTTTCCAACTGAACATTCCCGTTGTCTCGCGAGGGTCGGTAGGCCTGAATGTGAAACATTTCGTACTTAATTTGGTAGGCCGAAATTAGCTATTACATTGACAATATTGAATTATTTTGTTACACTATGACTAGATAAGTTAAACTGTATGTTATATTAAATGTTCCACACACCATGGACTACAGTAACCATGGAAGTGGATGAGTTGCCATATAGGAATGCTTTATATGTTTGGCGGAATTAGTGGATATAGTGAAGGTATAATATTATTTTGCAACCGAATTTTGAATCTATTTGTACTGCTGCTTCACTTTGGACTAATGTTACATTATGTCATTCTTTATTTGTATATTGTAAAATATACCAAGCTGTTCTGAAACATGTGAATAGCTCCACAGTTCATATAACATACACATTCTTTATGTAAGGTATCAGGAAATGTTGGTAGCACTAATTACATAAATCACAATATTAGGCTGCTACATCACCGCTCACAATGTGTATTCGACATGGAGAAATGAGGCATAGAGTTCCGATAAAGTTTCAAATTGTGTTAGTGTGGCAGCACTAACTCTGACTCGTTTCAGAGTGCCGATCACTTGTTTTGAGTGCTTGTGGCCGAACCCATGCACGCGCAGGGCTACCAATGCGAGGAATGCCTCAGGGGCCTTTTTGAGACACTTCGTTTGTAGTGTCAGTTTGTTTTGCGCAGGAATTGTAACAGTAGTTTTTTTACCGAGTGTACTTATCCACATTACACACAGATATGACTGTTTGGCATGTGCTGTACAGGCATTTTAAAGGTTATTGCATGATACTTAAAAATATTAGAAATTTTATTACATGGTGTATTTGGGGAAAGTTTATAGCTGTCCATCTTAAAAGTAGAAGTAAGTTTTTTTCACTTGACTCAAACATAATTTTTTTTTCATGTAATATGGTGCTGGACTAAAACTCATGTAATGCATTATTCTTCTGTTATAAGTTTATTATGATTCCATTTAAATATTGACAAGATTACGCAAGTGGTCTACATATTGTTACACTTGCGCTTAATCTTTACACTGTCCTTACGGTGTATTATATTAATGTTGGGCATCATTTTATTTCAGTACTGATATTGTAGACTTATTTCTACAAATAGTGTTGTTTGTTGTCAAGGAAAAAGAAATTATTGAAAAAGAAATTAATAATTTTCTCTAGGATAAATTTCTTTTTTTAGATGTACCATTTGCAGAATTTTTTAATTTTATCTCTGAAAAGATATTTGGTGTGAAGATTAGCAATTCGTTCATTATAAAGAATTAGTTATTGTGTATACGTATTTTGCAGTTTTGTACTGCCTGTCAAAGTAGTCCCTCTTTTATACCTTTTATATGGTCAGATCTGGAAATTCATGAGACGGGCCTGACACTAATGACTGAAAGGATAGCACGGCACAGTGGCTGTTGGGGGGCCCGTCACCACCAGGCAGAGGAAAACGGCTAAAACCACTATGAAATTTCATGCCTTCACCACTAGTCATATATGTAGTTTTTCTGTCATAGTTGAAAATACTGTACAGTACTATTCTATAACAACAATTATTGTATATTTTCACACCATTTACTGACCAGTACAGTAGAACGTCGATTTAAAGCGATTCAATTTAAGATTATTGATTTAAAGCGAATCTTTCCTATTTTGCACGAGTCAATCTGGTGCATCATATTTTAAAATTCGCGCCTAATGTTTCTTTGGGCACGCTACACTGTCCTAAGGGCAAAGCTGTACTGTATATGTACTCAAAATAATGTACTAAATGATTACTAGAATTTTTGTCTAGTGCAAACTATAGCATGATTATATTCAAATTAATCATTATCTTATAAGAATTCCAGCAATGTAAATAATATTCTCCCCGGTCAGTTTTGTGACATTATGAGCAAAAAACATAAACTCAAGCTAAAGGACATAAATAAACAAATAAATACTTCACTAGACCTTCGGCGTCAAACATGTCACTGTCACTTCCCTCCCTCCCTCCATCTTCTCAGCCAGGGTTTGGTGTTTTAGGCTTAAAGTTTTTATCTTATATAATGTCACAGACTAAAGTTGGGAGAATATAATTTGTATTGCTGGAATCCTTGCAAGACAGCAAATAATTTGAATATTAACGTCATATACAGTATTTTGCACAAGAGATAAAAATTTTTGCTCTTTGGAATAAGATTCTTAAATTAGAACTAACATTTTTGTCTAATGCGAGCTATAGCATGTTTATATTCAAATTAATCACTGTCTTATAAGAATTCCATTTATGTTAGTTCTATACTGCCATGTCAGTTCAGTGACATTTTCAAAGAGAAAAACTTAGTCACTCTTAAGGACAGATAAATAAATAAGCACTAGACTTTGGTATAACAAGTCAAAACTCTTATAGAAGGTATGGGTAGAATATTTATAGTTGTAGGATTGTAAAGAGAGGAAAGTTTGGTAGCGTGGCTGGTTATTTAACTGTAAATACGTTCTTGGGGGAAATCTTTCTCTAAACACCGCTTTCAATACAACTATTTATTAATTAACTGAATGACATGGACACATGAATAGAACATTATATCAAAGTTACTAGAACATTATATTTACTAGACACTGACTCTAGGACACAAACATAAAATGAATACAATTCCCACCATAAGTAACTCACCCTATGGATATCTCTGACAAAGACTCACGTGTGACCTGAGGGAGGTCCAGCAGGTGCTGCTAGACTATGTCTCCTATGGGAGACTCTGCTTGCTGGAGACGCGGTGCTGGGGAGGGAAGTTTTCCTCCCGACCTTGACTAGAGACGAGCGTGACTCCGTCTTCTGTCTTCCCTGATATGAAAGTAATTGCCCGTGGAATGAGCTGCAGGGCCTTTATATTGGAAGAGAGCCGGCAGATGACCTCTCCTAATTGACACTAAACTGGTTAGATCTGGACGGCTGTGTTTGTCCAGGTGCGTGGTCATGTCGCCGGTCGGTAATGCTTCCTAATTATTACCACCCAGGTGTGTCTTGGCTGGGTGTGGTTACTTTAACACGGTCATGTCGCCAGGTTAAGCTAATCGCGTGGCGGTAAGGACTTTGGGTCAATGTGACTGACCTCTCCTGGGTCAGGTCTGGACAGCTTGTTTGTCCAGGTGTGGTTGTAACATGGTCATATCACAGGGTTAACTCAAGTACCTTGTCTGTGACCTCTCCTGGGTCAGGTCTTACTGTCACTGTAGGGTGTGTCAACCTATGTGGGTTACCAAGTGGGCATCTACTTACTGTTATATGTGTTGTTCTTCTCTGGGCTGTAAGCTGTGGTCTGATAAACAATTATTACAGTGGGAACACCTGTCAAACATATCACCTCACCTCCCTTCTCCCCCCCCCCATCTTCCCAGCCAGTAAACAGACCATTTTGCATCCCTTAATTTCAGGGCTGTGGAGTCGAAGACAAAACCTTCGACTCCGACTCCTCAAATTTTTATGCTTCCGACTCCGACTCCGACTCCTTGGCCTATTTGTAACAACTATTTCTACCATCCTAATTGTAATTTGTATGTTGTAAGTTACAACATACAAATTACAATTAGGATGGTTACAACTTGTAACCTGCGTAGGTAAAAAGTAAAACACCGTGACTATACTGCTACAGCTTTATTAATGATCTGGACGATATTTAAGAACTACAAAAAGATGATAGGCTTGACTTTCAAAGTTTCAATCAAAAGAAAAATAAATTTATTAAGAATTCAAGATATTAACTAGAAAACACCATTTACATGTATATATAAAAGTTCGATCTCAGCATATGAATTTTGTTTAAGCTCATAATCTGATGTGGATCTAAATGATGATCCTACAATTCCTTTTAAAGTAAAATTATATATTTATGTACATTAAAGAAATGAATACCTTATTAAGGAAAATGGATAAACCTTACATGATTAAGTTATTAAATTAAATTTGCCTTAATCTCACCAAAAACAGGTTGTAGCTAATTGTTTTGTAGCTGAGAGCCTCTGTGCAGTTTTCAACGAAACAAAATTTGATATAATTCAAAATTTCAAATGGTAAAGAAGAGACTATCGTCCAAAATTATAGTGCTATACTGTGCCTGCTACAATAAATTCATAATAATGCTTATAAAATGGAAATAAATTCTTTTAATAATTTAAGAAACTTAGTGGGATCAGTGGAATCACTGCAATGAATATGCCTGAGTTCATATATTTGTTCTCAGGAACAGAATAGCTTCAGTCGGAGTCGGAGTCTGGACAATTTTACCGACTCCGACTCCGACTCCACAAGCCGAAATTTCCTCCGACTCCTCGACTCCAACTCCGACTCCACAGCCCTGCTTAATTTTAGTTGTGTTGATTTATGAATATTTGTTTTAACATAATACTACAAAAAACAATGTTTTGTTTATTCTAGGAGATGGGCTGAGGTGCATCTGGGTATACTCTCCATCTTTTTAGTATTTTGTGTTTCTCTCAAGTACCAAACTAAATTATTCCATTGAAACAGCACTTCGATTTAGTGCGAATTCGGTTTAAAGCGACCTCTCTTGAACGTATCTTGTGTTATATCGCAGTTCTACTGTACTAACATATTAAGTACAATAGCATTACCTCTGTTAGATTAACAATGACACAAGTTGCTCATTACATTGAATTACAATACTGAAGCATGCTCTTCAAATTCGCGGGGGTTAGGTTCTTAAAGTGGCCGTGAATCGCCAAATCCGCGAATAACATTTGCTTACCGGTACTGGGGGTTACATTTTTACTTGTGTACAAAGAAATTTAGATTCCCTTTATGTGTTTGTCCTTAGGACAATTATTTCTTTTACCTGTATTGTATATACAGTATGTGTGTGTGTGTGTGTGTAGACACACACATAATACATACAAATAAATAATAATGGGAAAATACTCTCACAAATAATCAGAAACAAATGTATTTTAAAAATGTTGAGTCTACCCTCAAGTCTACTCTGTGCTTTATTAATAACAAAGCATGGAGTAGACTTGATGGTAGACTCAACATTTTTAAAATACATTTGTTTCTGATTATTTGTGAGAGTATTTTCCCATTATTATTTATTTGTATGTATTATGTGTGTGTCTACACACACACACACACACATACTGTATATACAATACAGGTAAAAGAAATAATTGTCCTAAGGACAAACACATAAAGGGAATCTAAATTTCTTTGTACACAAGTAAAAATGTAACCCCTCCCGTCAGCAAATGTTATCTATGGATTTGGCGATTCGTGGCCAATTTGAGAACCTAACCCCTGCGAATTTGAAGGGCCTACTTTACCCGGAAAATTCTGGGGATGGGGGATATTTTTCTGGGTTCGAGAGATGATGTAACAGACAATTTCTGGAACTCCCAAGAACATTTTTCCATTACCCGGAAAATTCCGGAGATAAGGGATTTTTTTCTGGCTTTTGGAGAGTCATTTCATTACCAGGAAATCTCTCATTCCCGGAAGTGGTCTACACCAATTGTTCCGGCGAATGGAGATGTCGCTATATTCTTCGCATCAGTAATACTACATCCAGTATAATAATATCTTCTATGGTATTATATCGGATAGTTCTGTACATACAGTACTGTACATGGTACCAATATAAGTCTGGTTTTCAGTAATTGACAGTTACCTGTTTGGGGGTTTGTACAGTCACTGTCTGCTTATCAGTAAGTTAGAAGACTTATTAAATAGATAAACTTCATCATCAACACCAGATATAAAAAGTTAAGGAACATTGTCTTCCCCACACATGCTATTTCTGGGATAATTGTTTGTGTTGAAGTTAAAGTGAATTTATGAACTCATTGTGATAACACAGCAAAAAGTCCAGGTTTATATTACAAATTACCATTACAATAGTACAGTATTACTGATATTACCTTTGTTATTCCTTATATTATTACTCTTACTGTTGCTATCGTTAATACAATATTACTACTTTTCTCATTGTAAATTCTAATACTATTGCAATTATTGGTTTTCTTATAACTACTGTTGCTCTTATTACTGTTACTCTTTTACTATTACTATCCTCACTCACTATTACTTCCATTGTTATATTTCTACTATTGTTGTTATTTTTATTATATTTATACAGTACACAGTTCGGTATATTAATTTGTACCTGTCCTTTACATCTTACCCATGGTTGTTAGCAGGATCCAACAAAGAGCAATGAAATTCTGAAGGGCTCTTTATATGCATCCTTGAATGATCTGACATGACTTTTAGTCTGTTTGGTCATTTTTTTTTTTTTGCGATTTACAGTGTAGTCACATCTTTGGTTTTTTTGCTATGGTCTCAAATTATTGTGTTTTATTAACTGTATGTGTCCCAACTGCCCCATTGCATGTCTCATAAAGGAGTTAGGTTATGTTAAGGGTAGTTTATAATAAGAGTGGAAAATGGGATAAGAAGACAATACCATTACAGTACTGTATAGTAAAGGTTTTTATCGTAAATCATATTTCTGGAATCTTCTTATCGGAGGAAGACATGCCAACATTGTTTCAATTAACCCTTAGGCCCCGGGTGACGTTCCAGAACGAGCACCTTTTTCCGCCACTTTTTAAATGCCCAGCGCGGGTTATGAGGTTCCCGTGTGACTATTTGCCTGTCATGCCACACCTCGGCCACAGGGAAGCTTCCTGAACGTAATTACCTACTTTTGTTTGTTTAATTTTCATTGTTTGTCCATTTTACCATGTTGTATACAAGTAATATTGCTAAAAGTAGTGTATAGTTGTATTGTAGTGTAGTATTACTGGAAAATAATGCTATGATTATGTTATAAATATTTATTTGTGGAATTATTATTATTTTAGGCATTACTTGCTCTAGCAAACACAAAGACAGGCAGAGAGCTGGCAACAGACTGCTGTGTGTCGCCAAGCACTTTTTTATGAAAAATAATGCCAAAAAATAATTTCTAAATGAATTATTTATAGGAAATAAGTATTATGATCAGTAAATATATTGGCATTATTGGCCACCTTGGACACAAAGACAAGCTAAAAATAGCCCCCTCATCTCCCCCCCCCCCTCCCCATTCACACAAACACCACCACCACCTCTCTTACGCGTGGTCAGAGGGAAGCTTCTTGGTAAATAACTTCTTTTGATTGTTTTTCATTGTTTGTCCATTTTATCATGTTGTATCAAAGTAATATTACAAAGAGTTGTGTAGTTTTATTTTAGTTTAGTATTACTAGATGATAATGCTATAATTACAGTATGTTATAAATGTATTTATTTGTGGAATTATTATTCCAATAATTATTTGTATGACCTACGTGCTCTCCCAAACATAAAGCCTGACGACAGACTGCGTGTCACTGAGCACTTTTTATGAAAAGTAATGCAAGTAAAATAAATTCTTAATTAATTATTTATTGGAAATAAGTATTATGATCAGTAAATAGTGTATTCATTATTGTTCATCTTGGACACAAAGGCAAGCGGGAAAATGACCCCTAAGTGCGTAGTGACAGCGAGCGCTCGATGTAAAAAAAACTCCCCTTACTTGTCTCGTCACTGAGGCGTCTCGGAAGTTTCTAGAGGGACAATATATAGTTTTTATGACATCTGTTTTATTGTTTTATCATTTATAAAGGTCAAAAAATATTTTTGGAAAAGTTTTTTTTTCGTTTTACTCCTGCGTGGGGGGTACGGCCGTCGCCACCCTAGCCTGGGGCGTAGGGGTTAAGAATCATGGCATGAGATCATGCCATTCTAGTTTTCAATACTGCTTAAGGCATCCTACAAAACTTTTGAAATTTATTATTATAACCTATTTCACAGACTAGTTTATATCCACACAAAGAGTGTTAACTGTTGTGGGTAAATTGCTCAAGGAAATGATCTTTTATAAACCATCAGTGAGACATAGTGAGGATGGTCATCTTTAGTGAGCCCCATATATGCATATTTTCATTACAACCTATAATCACATTCCCTTATTGCTGTAATGTGTTTTATATCTTAATTCTATCTTACACTGTACAAAAACAAAACAAAACAGGTGTAGTAGACATTTTACAAACCTGAATAGGTGTACAGTACAGTATAGTTAGTGAGGATAGTTTTTCTCAGATTTCCTTTTGACTAGAAAAAATAGTTTATGTACTTTTATAATGATTCAAATCTTGTACCAAAATGTGTAATGCTATCTCTTATGGTGTCTACAAATTCCCTCCTTTTCATGGGTACGTACCTGTGTAATTTGTCTAGATTATCATAAGTTTCTTCAGCCAAGATGACTAGATTTGCTGCATCTGTTGTCTAGCTTAGCCCAGTCTGTTTGGATCCCAGGCCCCTTTTATCACTGTATAATCTGATGATATATATATATATTCTTTAACTATGATTGAGATTGGTGATGACGTACATTGTGTCTCCTGTTTAGGGGTGAGATTTGGACTGAATGAGCAGCCAGCGAAAGGGTTAACTGAAATTTGTAAGCTACTCTTGTTTTGCTTATACTGTATGTGTGCGATGCACTTGGTCTTTATTAATTTTTTCCTGTTATATTATCCTGCTCACAGTTGATATTGTGTGTTTGTTGTGTTTTTTATATAAGAACAGTCAATATGTACAGCTAACAGATGGTTGATTACATATGCCAAGAGTAATTGTTCTTTGTCTGAACTTCCATGTCAGTTTTTCTTTTTGTGGCCACACCCAGAAACTAGTATCTTCTTGACTGTTTTGGTCATTAGCTTTCTACGGTGTCCCATTAAACTTTCTGGTCCAGAGATGGGCAAAGCTAAAAACATATTGTATAGAGAAACAAGAACATAGGACAGGTTCAACCAGTCTCTAAATGGTATTCACCGCTAGAATATGAAAGAAAGATTCCATGTCTTAATGCACTCATAGTGCATGTTGAGTGAGGCAAAGTAAATGAGTAACTCTGTCCTGGTTGAATACCTCCCATCTAATTTCTTCTCTTTGTGTAGTCTTTCTACACTCCCATGCCATGTTTTACTGATATATTGTTAAGACAATACGAACACTGCAATTGACCTCAACCATCTTGTATCTTGTCTACCTCTACCTCTCCCCTTCCTGCCTCCCTCAGTAGTAATATAAGTCATCTTCATCAATATACCATTCATTATATAAATAACATCTCTTGGTTTCATTTATAAATGTACCCAAGAGCTTCTGTATTTCAGATATCTTTTTTTAATTTTCATTCTCCGATTTATCTAGTTTTTGATCAGCTCATAAAATATTGCATATTGTATTAATTTTAGCTGCTCTCGTTGTTTAATAAGGCCAGCAATACTTAGCAAAAAGAGAGATTTGAAGTATAAATGCAAATGCTACTAAGAATGTTAAGTGATTTACAGATCCATTTATCCTAATTCTTGGAGAAAAGTTGCTAGACTGGTGATCTTTGTCAAAAGATTTACTAAAGCCAGAAAGACAGATGATGACTCTTGGGGCAGTGAGTAAATGGGTCTCAGACTAAATGGGTGATGTAAGACAATGAATATCCAGGCTACTGAATATAAGTTTACAATTATTTTTTTTTTATAGCTAACAGCCACTCCTCGACTTACGACGGTGTTAGGGACCCAAATCCAGGTCGCAAGTCGAATTGGTCGTAAATCGAAAATGCTTAAATAATACAGTACATAGAAAATCTAAAATGGATGTCTCTTTTTCTTCTCAGCACTGCAAAACTCTCACTTTTAAGCATGCCAGTCATTTTAAAGTGAATTATAAATGAAAGTTTTGTCAGTACACAGCGCAATCACTAATGTTGGGACTCGAAAATACGTAATTTGACAAAATTTTGGTACGACTGAGGTGGTCGTAGGTTGAGTATGTCGTAAGTCGAGGAGTATCGTATTTTTCGGCTTGGAAGACGCTGCATCGTGGAAGACACACCCTGATTTTGGAAATGTAATTCGAGGAAAAAACTTTTTATGCTTACTAACCAACACCAGTGAAACAGTTGCTTGACATACAGCCCTTTTGGCACAAATACACACACCTCTTTGAATATCATCACTTAGAACTGCTTATCAGTCGTCATTTTCATCAATTTAAAAAAAAATCTGTATAAGAAGTGGAAATCTTTAATACAGCACATATTTTATACACCTGGTCACCTCCGCGTAGAAGGTAAGCAAATGTAAACATGTAAATCAAAGTCTAAATAAAACAAAAAATCTTTATTTAAAATAAAAAAAACAAAAGTAAAAAAAAAACTCGGTAAAAATCAGTTAAATTCCTTTTTTTTGTAAGCAAACAATAAAAATCACATAAAACTGTAAATTTCTAAATATCATGTCCAGTAAAACAGTCAAAAGCATTTTATTCATCTTCAAATCTTGGTTTATTAGGATGTTGCTTTATTACAGGTAGTAATTCGGCCCAAAAAGTACTGTAGGGTAAGTAAGGCAAAATTTAGCCAATCATCGAAAGTACCAGACTCAAACAAATTTTCTCCATAGGAAGTTGTACTTAAATTTGGACGATTTGAATTTTGCGAGGTTTTTACAGTCTACAGTAGGTTCTCAAATTTCGCGAGTTTTTAATTCAACGTCTTATATTTGGACACACAAAAAAAACACACTATACTCAATTTCAAATTTCGACGGCGGAAACTCGAATTTCGACGGGTTTGAGTGGCCCGCCAACGTTCAGACATGCACAATCGTGTAAACAGAGTCATATCTCTTATGTATAAAAGATTCATTATTGTTTATTACTTAATTTCTTTTTGATTTAATTAATGTTTATGTGTGCAAAATGAACAATACAATTCATTAATAATACGTAGAATATTAAAACACACGAGGAGACGAGACGGCATTGTTTTCGTTAATGTTTACAAAACCAGTGACTGACTGGTTCTACATATAAAACTGAAGAAAATAAGACCCTGGTTGTAGCTGTAGTAAAATTAATATAAAAAACTTAATACAGTATGATTGTTTTAAGTAATATTATTTAATGTTAATAAATGTAACAATGGAAGTAGCTAACCATTAATGGTAAAGGAAAAAAAGTGAGATCGCGTATGTAAGTGAGCACAGGTGAAAACATATCGTCATTACTCTACATAAGAATATGAAAGCAACACTTATTTACTGTTCATATATATTTTAATTAATGTTTCTGGCGGTAAAGTTGAAAACATAAGGACAGCCAGTGTTGTTGTTTTTTTTATTTGGATGACGAAGTTGCCAAGTTATCAGCTTCAACTTTAGCTGAAGATGTAGAACATAAAAACTTTTTCTGTGTTGTTTTTAGTTTTTATTTAACTTTATCTGTGTTATTTTTGTTGGTTTATTTGGATGTTGCTTTATTACAGGTACTAATTCACCCAAAAAGTAGGGTAAATAAGGCAAAATTTAGCCAAACATCGAAAGTACCAGACTCAAATTAATTTTCTCCATAGGAAGTTGTATTTAAATTTGGAAGATTTTAATTTTGCCAGGTTTTTACAGTCTAAATGAGTGTCCAAATATGAGAGCCTACGTATGAAGAAACAAACATTCCTGCGCTTTGAGACCAACAGACAACCATTAGTAAACAAACCGTACAGCAGCAAGGGTTTTTTTTTTCGCAGTATATCAACAATATTAGTTAAATCAATAGTTTTATAGTTCAGTACTGTACAGTGATCCCTCAGTTAACGAGCGCCTCGGTTAACGGAATTTCGGTTAACGAATTACCTTCCATAAGATTCTTAACTTCGGTTAACGAGCAATCCTTCAATTAACGAATTCCTTACGAGCGCTCCTCAACATGTTTTCGCTTGCACACTAGCTGTCGTATTAGTCTGCCAATACAGTAATCGGTTCTAGGGCTTAAATTCCTTACTATTTTAGTAAACACAGTCGACCCTCGTTAACTCGGACTAATAGGGGGGAAGGGTGTCCGTTTTCGCCGATTGTCCGAATTAACCGATTTAGGGGTTAATATTGCATTATATTTCAAAGTCATTGTTTTCGTCACGATTTTATCCCACTTTCCACAGTAAAACGTATGTCATTTCAGCGAAAATATTACATTTCCGTGAATGCATTATATCAAGCACAGTATGAATAGAATATCATTGTAATATAACAGTATTTTAACCAAAAACTATTAAAAAAACGAGTAACTTCTCTAGAACATCGGAAGGTTAGGTAAAGTCTTTTGTTTTCGTCATGTATTTTATCCTATTTTACATTAAAATACATCATGTTTCAGCAAAACTACTATTTATTTCCGAGAATATATTCATTCAGGCACAGTTAAGGTAAAATATACATGTGATGTAACAGTTTTTTAACTGAAAACGATTCGAAAAACACGTGTAACGTCTAGCTGATACTCAACAGCTGGTGGTGCATCATGTGTCGTTGTAAACAATAGGAGGTTGAAGTAGATTACCAGGTATTATATTAAGTGTGAAATATCAAAAAGGTTTTTATTACCGGTGTTTTTTGTAGATCAGTGAGAATTGTGATATCGTATATATGATATGATAAGTTAGCCTGTGCTAAGAACTTCAACATAGACTACTGAAAACATGTTGTAAGGTAATTTAGCCTATTGTAAGTTGGTGAGCTTCATTTGCTGAAGGAACTGCACAACTTTTCATTACTAATTGGTGCAAATTTTACGTTTCCATTGTTTTACTGGCAGTAAATGGTAAATATTTTTCATGTCTGAAGCTAAATGTTGCATCCCCCCCCATACTAGTGGTGGAGATGTTACATTTGACCAAAAAGACGCTGGTGTTTTATCCCAGCAGTAGGTGGACCAGCATTTTAGCTTAAGGTCCGCGTAGGTAATATTCCTTCAAATCTTAAAAAAAAAAAAGTTCGTTCAGATTTTGTCCGAATTATCCGAAATCTGGATTAAAGGGGTCCAAATTAACGAGGGTCGACTGTATCAAGAAGTTTGTACTCTTCAATAATTTTAAAAGTCTTATATTAACATTTTTAGTCATTTTAACAATTATTTAACATAATTTAAGTACAGTACAGGGAAACTAGTTTTTAGCGTGCCAAACAGCCTCTCAACACACCAAGCAGGCGTCAGTCTCTCTGTGTCTTTTCAGTGGAGGTAACATCTTGCTTCAGACTCTCTTCAACATAAACGATTTTTTCCGTTTTTACAGTGAAATTATTGGTCATTTTGAAATTTATTTTACATATTGATGATATATAGTGCAGTGCAGTGTTGATTTAAAGAAAATATTCTTTATTTACAGCAATTAAGCTTAAAATATCACGTGTTGAAACTGTTTTTTAATCCAACATGGGTCCCAAGAAATCAAGAAAAGCGATTTCAATCCAGATTAAACAGGAAATTATTAAGAAATATGAAGAAGGCATTAGAACAAATGTGCTTAGCAAAGAATATGGCATGTCGACATCAACTGTGTCGACAATTCTTTCTCAGAAAGACAAATTCAAGGAAGTGAAAGTGAGAGACAAATCTACCAGAGTGTTTAAAGGTAGATCCCTAATAGCAGAAACAGAGAGGTTACTTCATTTGGATTAGGGCAAAACAGATGAAAGGTGATTCAGTTTCTACTGAATTTATTTGTGAAAGAGCCACGGAAATATACGAACATTTAAAGGTAGATCAACCTGGTTCTTCAGGCACAGACTTTGAAGAGTTTAGGGCCAGCAAGGGCTGGTTCGAAAATTTTAGGAAAATAAGTGATATGTTAGGTGTTGTTGGGCATGGTGAGGCTGCCAGTGCTGATAAGGAAGGGGCAGCAAAATTTTTAGTGGAATTTAAAGAACTGGTGGATACAGAAAATTATCTTCCGCAGCAAGTGTTCAATGTGGACGAAACTGGGCTGTTCTGGAAAAAGGTGCCAAAAAGGACATTCATCACCAGAGATGAAGCCTCTTTACCTGGGCATAAACCCATGAAAGACCGTCTCACTCTATTGCTTGGTGCCAATGCTTCAGGGGATTTCCGACTGAAGCCTATGCTTGTCTACCACTGAGAACCCCAGGGTGTTCAAGCAACAAAAAGTGGTAAGAGGATGGCTTGGAGTTTATTGGAAGTCCAACCGTAAGGCATGGGTGACAAGACAGCTCTTTAATGAATGGGCAGTTGAGGTGTTTTGCCCTTCTGTGAAGAGCTACCTAACCACCAATAAACTTCCTTTAAAGGCTCTTCTCCTTATGGATAATGCCCCTGGTCATGACCCTCAACTTGCCAGCACTTTGGAGTCTCAATTTGACTTTGTCAAAGTGTTTTTTTTGCCTCCCAACACTACATCAATCATACAACCAATGGACCAGATTGTGATCAGCAACTTTAAGAAGCTGTACATGAAGAAAATGTTCAGGTGTCATCATCAGGCAACTTCCACTGATCCTGAACTAACACTGGCACAGTTCTGGAAGACACAGTTTAACATCCTGGAGGCTGTAAAATTGATTGTGTCCTCATGGCAAGAAGTCTCCACTAGATCCCTCAATTCTTCATGGAAAGCACTGTGGCCATCAGTAGTCTATGATTTTGAGGAAGAAACAGTTGCACCAGGAGATTGTGTCCATTGGTCAGTCATTGGGCCTTGAAGTGGAGGAGGATGATGTAGAAGAGCTTGTGATGTCACATGAGTAGGAATTTACTCCTGAAGACTTGCAGCAACTGGATGAGATGTTTGAGGCTGACAGTGGTGAGGAGGAAAAGGAAAGTGATGACCATATGTCAACTTCAGATTTGAAAGATGTTGTTCATTACTGGGAGAAGTTCAGGAAACTGGCTTCAAGGCACCCTAATGTGGAAAAAGCAGAACTTGCCTTGTGTAATGTTGAGGACACAGTGGTCTCCTTTAAATATCAGTTAATGATGAGGAGAGATGCCCCACAAACCAAAATTGACAGTTTCTTCACTAAAAGGCAGCAGGAAACAGATGCTAGCCCTCAGCTATCCACTTCAAGCAGGAGAGAGGATGTTCCTGCTGGAGAATTTGTCAGTCCAGAGGTTCCTGACATTTTCATGGAAGGTGACTCACCTTCCAAGAAGCAGTAAAATGCTTCTCCTCCACTTCCTTCTCTTCTCCCTTCTCCTCCTGCACTTCCCACTTCAAATTCACATCAGCATCCATAATCCTTCTACATACACACCTCAAAGTAAGTGTACTTTACTACCTTTTTTGTTGACTTTATGCAATTTTCGGTGAGCTGGAACCAATTACCCCAAAACCCATTGAAACAATGGTTTCGGTTAACGAATTTTTCGGTTAACGAGCAACCTTCTGGAACGAATTGTGCTCGTTAACCGAGGGACCACTGTATAGAGAATACTTGTGATTGCTAAGTATTGTAATGAGGTAACAGTCTTTGTAAGGGGCTGATTTTAGTTGACCCTAAGATAACCTCTGCTACAACTCATCAACTAGCGTCCTGGAAGACTCATGGTAATTTTCAAGGTATATTTTTGTCATAAAAAGTGAGTTATCCAAGCCAAAAAATACGGTAGCTGTATTAGGGTTTCTTGGTACCCCATCTTATTTCTTTTTATGGGTTAGCATTCATTCGTCATCTTATTGGAAAGGATGCAGTTTGTAAATTTGCAGTTACAGTATAACTGTGTAAAGAGTGACGGGTGTATTAGAGTTGTTAATAGGTATTGATTGTCCTCTGGCTTTTTCTTTTTAAAATTTGCTATATTGAGAGACAGTTCCAAAAGTGAAGGGTTCTTCATCTTATAATACATTGGTTTGTAACATTTTTTGTGTGATAGTGACACTGTAAGTTGTGCTTTAGATGACAGGACAGTAGTAATAACAAGAGATACAATCCCTTGCCTACTAGCACTGTTTAATTACTATACTGTATGTATATACTGTAAGTTACATATGTTCTTTCACAAGTAATGCAATGACTGTACTGTATGTGCCCAGATCTTTGTCCATTTATTTGACAGAAAATTTTTAAAATGAGTGGGCTACTGTACTAGCTTTACTACACACAGGTACAGTATACTGTATTCAGAGCTCTGTAATCATACATGGCATCTTGATCTGGCCAATGGTCATCCTTCATACTGCTTACTTACCTTATAGTGTGTGCTTTGAATGATCTATGGTACACCCACTTTGGGTTTTGATCCTATAAATTTTATTTTACTCTTTTAAGTAAACTTTGAGAAAGTGAATGGTTTTAAATGCCCACTTCCCCACATCTTGTTTATCTTACAATGTACTGTGCCTAAATTGGGGTTAGGTCTTTATCTTTCCCATTATTTATTTTTCCACTTATTATGTTCAGAGAAGTTCATCAATATGTTTCTTAGAACAGTGATGATTATGATGATGTGCCTAATGGAAGAAAGTAAGGACGTGCATCATCATTATTTTTATTTTATTGTTTTAATTTCATCCCAACTTCATCACCTGTGAAATTATAAGCTCAGTAATCATAAGTAAATTACTGTACATATAATGTTTGCTATTAATACATTTGTAATCACATGATCATACTAGTACTTTAGTATTTCTGAGAGTTTTAGGTCTTAGAGACTTGTCTTAAGGACTATTGGGCAACTTTGACAGAATTGATATTTTATTTTAGTGATATTGTTACAATATTTATCTATCAAAAAATCTTTGTTGTGACCTTTAGCAAAAGCAGTTTTGTTGTTGTGATATTTATTTTTACACTTATAGCAATAGACAATTTGAATGTTGGTTTAGCGTGACTTTTTGTTCTCTCCCTTTGTAGCTAGATTGTACTCCTTCCTGTCTCTCCATTCTTGTTGAATTAGGGGTATTTGAACTTCCCAGGGAAAAGTAAGATTTCATTCAAGAGGCCTCCAACTTTCTCCTTTTTGAACTAAGCCAAAGGCCAGTGGCTTTTTCACAAAATATTTTTTTTGTGTTTAGTACATGTACTGTATGTTTTTGTTTAGTGTACTGCTTATATTGTATACCCATGTAAAAGTTATTTTTTTTTACAAACTTGAATATTTTTTTTTTTCAATATTACAGTGCAGTATTTCATAAAATTTTCAGTCTGCTTAGTTAGTGACAAATCAGACAGAGAAAAGCAACTCTTGGCTTATACATTCTATCTGTTTAGGTTTTCTGTAATTTGTTTTGTCTGGGCATCATTATTATTTCACAGTACTTATATGGATGCCATACTCTGTATATGTTGTGTTTATTCCTGCCATAGAATATGTGCAATGCTAGGTTGAAATTCATATTTCATTATACATTACATAATATCCTTGATCATCACTGCCATTTGGTGTTATTTGTAAGACTCGGTAGTAGACTCGTGTAACAACATTTTCCTTACCTAATTCTCCATTTTCATATATAAAAAAGAAAGAATTAGAAAGGTATATATTATCCTGTACATGTAATATTGAATGTGGTCTTTTTTTTTTTTGGTCTTGCATAATATCTCTTGTTCTCATCTCAACATATAGTGGCTAAATACTGCACTTATCACCAGTGAATTTTATAATAGTTCATTGGTAAAAATCACATGATGGGGAATCCTCGAGGCTGACTTTGAGGTAATATGTAACACATACCTTCTACAGTATATTGGACCTGGAGAACTGCACTGAGATTTTTTGGCCATAAGAAGTTCTTGGTAAATGTGAGTGTCTTGAGATATAGATGTTTTGCACTGGAAAATAGGCACAAAGTTCATTTATATATTTTCTTCAATGTACACTCATGGTGAAAAGTAATCATCAACCCCTCCTACCATTCCTGCAAGCTCGAGGCCTTTCTACACAACGGATCACAAGAGGGTGGTGGGGGAGTATTGATGGAGGAGAGCTAGGGGCGACAGACCCGGATAAAGTGAGGGCGCAAGTTAAGGGAGAGAGACTGAGTCTGTGGTCATAGAATTTTCCTTAACACCTGAAGAAGGTGTTAAGGTTGGTGGATGTAGCGTGACATTGATGGCCTTAATGACCCTGATAGTTGATAAGCATAAAGCCCAAACAACCAACCAACCAGGAGGGTGAGTGTCCAGGGAGGTGAAGGGGAGGTTTTATATGGACTTAACTTTCCCTTAGTTATCTAAGCCTTTACTTGAGATTCTAGGGAGGAATGCGAGCGAGTTTTTTTTGCTAGTTATATACAGGTATTTGTCATTAGGGTTCATAGGCATCTGGCTTCTGCGAGGGAAAGCCCCTTATATGACAAAATAAGAGAGGAGGAGGCATGGTTTTGCATTCAGTCTTGCTCACCACCAGTAACTCTAAACTAGGCTTTTACTTGATCACTTTCACCTCTCGCCACTACCGTTATTTAAAAAAATATCACTATTAATTGATAAAAAATATTAAGAATGAATTGTTGGATAAAACATGACTTGTTCTCCCTGTATTATGTTCGTTAGATGGTAGTAGCAATGGTGTTTGACCACTGCTCCACACCCAGCCCAGAATGGACACTAAAGAACGTCGATTGGCGAGTCATGGGCAAATTATTGGTTTGTGTGTGGCTGGCTACAACCTGTTAGAAATTACAAGGGATGTTAGGGTCACTGTGACACATTAATTAACCCCGCTGGGAAGAATCTGGGAACTTTAGAAACCAGTTGTAGTGAGTATTTTTTATGGTTTGCTGGTAATTGCTATTTTAAAATTACTAAATGACTACCTGTAATTTCGGGTGTGTAATGTAAACATAACATATTTGAACTCTTAATTAATGTAAATGATGTAATTTTAGACCAGAGGGACCACAATTGACAGACGAGGAGGACATTGGACGGGCTATTGAGATTTTGTATGACCTGTGTTGGTAAACATTAAAAATAAATGGGATATCCACCCTTTTATTCAATATTTTTCCTCATGCCAATATAATTTTTTTTTTTTCGGGGAATACCCCACCTGGGCACAGGTCATCTAACCACAACTGGGCCTAGGGGACGAAAAAATAAGAGTAAAAAGAAATAGAAAAGAAAAAGATTATATTAATCTACACCATGATGCTGAAAAACTAGCTTTTTAAAGTAAGGCAGATTGTATGAGTATGGAAACACAAAAGGCAGAGCATTCCACAGTTTGGTTGTGTGAGGAAAGGAGGATGTACTATAACGGGTTATTCTAGTGTGACCGACATCCACAGAGAAACGGTGGGCACCGCGAGCAAGACAAGTGTTACGAGCCCACGGTCTTGCTGGTGGTACACATGAATTACCCCCCAAAATTTAAATAAAGAAATGGATGGCACGTTATAATAATCATTAAATAAGGGTCCTCATCTGTATTACTCTTTCAAGCATGCAAACTTTAAGATAATATAATGAAGAAAAATAAAACTTACATCCATCCTTCCTTTCCTTCTTTCATGAATTTCCCAGCTTCCTTCAATCCCCTCCCTCTCTGATGAGCAATTTGCATTTCACACCATAACCGCCCTCCAAACAGCCCTCCCTAAGTCAACCATTCCTCCTCTCCACCCCACGTGACTTACCATGCAGAAAGGTCCTGGCCAGGAACGGGTTAGGTGGTGGATGATTACTTTTGACTGTGACATAAGATACAGTAGTGTATTGTTCTATATAAATATTGTATACATACAGTATACCAAGTATGTGAAGAACCAATATTGGGTTTGGCCAATGTATGCCATTTGGTGTAGTATTATGCACAGTATTGTTTTATTATATTACTGCATACCACATGTATTGATTCTTATTGTCTTGCCCCCTTTCCTTCTTTTTGTCGAGATCTTTACCTCTTGAACCATCCCGCATAAAAGTGGGGGAGAAGTAGAGATAGCATAGTATAGTACAGTAGATAGATAAAATACATTTAATGTATTAACTGCTGAATGTGGCCATATTGTGGCATTAAGAATCACATTGTGATATGCAACAATTATCTAAGCTCCCACAAAAGGGGCAAATCCTTCACCTTTGTTTATACCAAATATGCAGAATGTGTTGGCCATGTTTGAAATCACTGATGATGTTTCAGATATAAATGAATATTTAGAGATATTCTACAATGAGAAGTACAGTATTTGAACTTTTGCTTTGAATGAATCAAGTAGGTTTTGTGATACTGTACATATACGTACTGTATTGATGAATTTAATTATTGTTAAAGTATTTATATATTTTTATCTGCATTACAGTGAAGTTTTATTAGCATTAGTTTTATGTGTACTGCATTACACAGTATTCTAATATTTGTCAGAATAAAATTGGATATGTATGAAAATTTGATATTTTTCCTATGTCATTGTGGGAATGTTTTTGTGTTATTTTCAATGAACTCATTTTTAAACCACCACATCTTGGTGATATGGTTCCATGGCATAGTGTAAGGTCAATGCCAGGCCTTTCCCTTCACTTGTGAAGTTTTTATGTGGAAGGAAACACCATGACCTCTTGCTATAAGAATTGGTATATATCTATTTTGTACGTAGTACAGGATATAGTACTTTACCGATTTTTCAATGCCAGGTGGAATTTTAACATATACGTACGTGTTGTCTTTTGTCATGTCTAAAACCAAATATTTTCATAAAATCCAAATCATGTCTTATTTTCACCCTTTCTCCAGTTGTAAGTTATAGTTGTGAATCCTCAGGCCAAGTGTTATAGGACGTTATATCAGTAGCTTTCAGTATGTGCTCTGGTATGTCATGTGATTAATGTATCACTAGAAGACTTATTTCTGGGACTCGCTATCTTTGGACCCTAGCCAATCCTATAGTTTCACTGAGAATTTGGGATTAGTTTTAAGCCCCATCCACACGATCGAGCACTGCCCGACGGGCACTCGCTTAAGGCCCATTGTTCGGGCAAAATTGACGGGCAAACCAACGGAGTGCCCGTGGTCGAGCGAAATCACCAGATAAAGCCGTCTGCCTGGTGGTTTGACCGTTTGCTGCGAGAAGTCTATAGAAGGTGTTGGGGTCCATTCTCATGTAGTTAGTGAAGTCTTTCTCATGTTCACCTTGCAGTTCAAGTAAAATCGTGGCATGACTTCCCTTAACTTTTCGTTGAGATAACCATTCCTTGCACCATTCCCTTTTTTGTTTTTTCTTTTTTTTACACACTAGCAATTATTATACACAGCACTATAGTCTTCGATTTAACTGTCCTGCGACACACCATGGTGATCATACCGCAGCAGCTACTGCCGACCACCAACTAGCTACCAGCGGCAGTGTGAGACTGCTGCCAACCAGCACCTCCGTGTGTACAACGACACACAGGCAAAGTCTGCTGGGCACTGTTCGATCGTCTGGACGGGGTTTTATACATCTTTCTTCCTGAGGCATTGTCAGTTATGGTCAATTTATTCCTAAAAGAAGAAATTTTTACATTAACCCATCTCAATTTTGTGTTTGCCCCTTTTATCTTAGTGGATTTTTTTTCTTCACAATAGTTGTCATTGGTGTCAAGGAAGGTGAATTGGGTTGCAAGTCAAATGGGCATCAATCCTAAATATCTACAACTTAACTTAACTTAATTCAGATGGAGCCTTTTGTGGAATTATTGTACACTTATTAAATCGTGGCTTAAGTTTTACAGGTAATGGCTAGATCTGGTTTTAACATATAAGGTCTGTTAGGACTGGGACCCATTTGACCAGTCACATGTGAGGTTGAAAATAATTAGCGGAATAATGGAGTTGGTCATGAACGTATTCATTTTGGTCATACGTATGTATATACTATTATATATCCAAAGTGAAAACATTTGCAGGAATGCAACTTCATTATTATGCACGTACAATGGTGACCTGTGTAAAAGTCTGCATGCTCGCCGTGCAAGCGAGTGGTACTAGGTTCGATTCCTGGGTTGGGTGAAATTATGGACAAAATTCTCTATGCCATTTGCTTGTCTGCCCAACAGCAATTGGGAACCTGAATGTGGATCGTTTTCTGGTCTTCTCAGACTATTCCTGGACTTGTTTACTCAAGTGTGTGGTTGTGGTGTTGGCGACAGCTTCTACATTCCTAAACATATTGACGCCTAGGTTGCCCTTGGGCTAGCCATCCTTATACACGAGGGGCAACCATTATCTATTATATATCGAGCTTTTGGGTGAAAGTATTTTGGAAGAATTAAGAGAGGTTATAGGGCATCCATATTTTGGCTTGAAGACCACTAAAGCCCCGTCCACACAATCGAGCAGTGCCCGGCGGGCTTTGCCCGTTTACCGGGCAAAGCCTGTGTGTTGTTGTACACACGGGGGTGGTTGGCGGCAGTCATAGTCGGGCGCCGGTAGCTAGTAGGTGGTCGGCAGTGGCGGGTGCGGTACGATCACCATGGTGTGTCACAGGTATAATCGCCGGACAGTTAAAGCGAAGAGCATAGCGTTGTGTACTATAATAGTTGCTGCTATGTGCAAAAAGAAGAACCAAATGCAGAAAAGGGGTTGGTGCAAAGAGTGGTTAGGTCGGAGAAAAGTATTGGGGAGTCATCCCACGATTTTATGTGAGCTGCAAGATGGACATGAGCAAGACTTCACCAATTACATGAGAATGGACCCCAACACCTTTTACAAACTTCTAGCGAAAGTGGAACCATATATTAAAAAAACAGGATACCAATACGAGGGAGAGTATATCTGCAGAGGCAACGCTCATATCTTTCAACTGGGTGCACCTACACGTCACTTCAGTATAGAACGAGGATATCAAAACAAAGTTTGTCTCGCATAATACCTGCACCTTGTCAAGCCATGTATGAAGTACTCAATGAAGATTACTTGCAGGTGAGATTTGTAGTACATAAAAATTTATTGAATAATGTTAGAATTATGATATGCATAGACAGGAAGCTATGGGACTAGAGTGAGGAGAGCGGCAGGAACGAAGAACACACACAAATGTCCTCATTACATAATACATAAACACTCCCATTTGTCACGCCAATAATGTACATTGCATAAGCTTATTTGGTTATACACTGAACATATGAACTGAGCGGGGGAACATAGACGTGTCACATTTGCAGTACTTAACTCGGGTTTTACAAAGTGCTAGCATACGTTCTGTCAGTATCTCTGTTCATACCTCACCGACTTGAGGACCCGAGGTCAGCGGTGGCGTATTGATCAGCTGTTATTGACAGTCACGTGAGGTTCCAATAATAACACGAGTCTTGTATTGCAGGCTTGTGTAATGTTAAATATTAATGACAATATTATAGGAATGTCGGTTTTCCGGTTTTATCGTTTGTCTGGCAGAATCTTCGCTCCATATCAGGCAGCAAACCACCAGGCAGGCCGACCACGATTTCTCTCAACAACGGGCACGGGCAATCCGCTAGTTTGCCCGTCAATTTTACCGGATAACGGGCATTTAGCGCGTGCCCGCCGGGCACTGCTCGATCGTGTGGACAGGTCTTAACACCAGACCATAACTGAAAGTGTGTTCTGTAATTCATATTTTTTAATCACAGTCCAGTGAATTTTTTCATAATGTATTTCGTTCTATCACATCCCTGTTTTTCATACCATATCTTGGTCCAAAATTTACAGTTTTCAGGAGGAAAGGAAGCTAGTGAATATTTTTTTTTTTTAAATTCCCTTATTGTCTAATATACAGTGTAAGTGAAAGATAACTCCAGAATATCCAGAGAACACTTTTCTCACATCTGTCCCAGGCTGGGAATGAACCTTGGATGAGGATCATACATTACAGCCACATGGCAGGGCATGACTGAACTAAGGTACTAACTTTTGCATTGCCTAATAAGGTATTCTTGAGATTAGAGCAGATTGTGGGGGTTATCAGATCCAAGTTTCAAAAATGCAAATTTGAGAGGTTAAAAATAATGAAAATGGAGAATAGTATACAGTAGTCAAGCCAATGCAAAATCAACATGCAACTCCAAATAAGTTTTACATGAATCGGTTTTGAACATCGATTCTTTAATAACATTCCCATAAACTATTGAACATTGACAGGATGAAGAGAGATTACATTACTTCTGTTTAGGGAAAACACTGGACATTAAACTTAACAGGTTAATGAATGTTCTATTATAGTGTGATCATGAATTTTAAAGGACTTTAACAGCATTTATTTACATACATGTACACCCTACTTAAATAATAATTCAAATACATCTGGTCCTTCAACTTATGTCCAGTGACATTTGAACAAGACTTCTTTATTTGCCTCTGAGGCAATGATGACATTTCAGCATTGTTATCAGGTGCTTTTCCTCATCTCTAAAATTAAAATGGATGTCATTCACTTCAGCTTCTTGAATAATGATTGTGTTAGCTGAAAAGAAATAGACTAATATTAAAAATACACAGACTAAGGATACAAGCATATTTAAAAACTCCCCTTTGTCCATTAATTTTAATGTTGCTAAAAATTTATTTTGGCTATTATATTTACAACTCTTTAGTAATTACACAAGAAAGCGAGATTCTTATTATCTACTGTTATGGATACATGATTTTATCAACATTCATATGCCGAACCACAGGAGTGTTTGTTTTGACCTTTTGCGTGGTAGCGTACTGTATCACGAATTATTCATAATGCCTCCCAAGCACTCTTCTCCTGCCTCATCTGCGAAGAGGCCTTGTGTGCCTGTGCCGATGACCCAAGACCCTCTTCACCCCAGTAACTCATCACCCTCTCCTTCTCGTTATGCCGGCTCCAGTACACCATTACCACTCACAGCAAAGGTAAATGTAAATGTTTATACTGCACACACACACACACACACACACAGTGTTCTTTTATATTGTTCTTATGGTATTGTGGTTAATTTATTGGAGTATATTGAGTGTACAGTACCTGCAGTATATAAAAAAATATTTGGTCAAGTTACCAGCTGGGAACATATTCCCACTACTTACCGGTACATTAATTCTTATGGGAAAAATTGCCCCGATATTCGCAGACTTTTAGGAATGCATCCTTTGCAATAACCAGGGTATTCCTGAATATTCATACTTACACAATGGTCAACACAATGTAGATAATCAAAGAGTTCTTCAGAGCATGTTTCTTCTGTTTTGGTACGAGAACCAACTCGATCATTACATGTGGATAACCTCTCATTCAGTGCTGCACAGTGACTAGTATTCCCACAGGCTTCCTTCATTCCATCCAGTGGATCCTGGAAGAGATGGATGATGATAATATAAAGGAATTATTAGTAATAGCTACAATAATATGAATACTGTAGTAATACAGTATTCATACTTAACCCCAAGTCTTCCCCTCCAAGGAAACAAGGTCATTACATCATACCTCCCCATCTATTACATGCATTATAACTGAATTTCAATACTATATGTACAGTATTGAAATCCAGAAGTCTACTTAAAAAAAAAAAAAAAATTAGCATCTTTCCGATAAATTTCACTTTAAAGGGTGGATAATAAAGATATGACCTTAATCTTTACTCAAAAGTTGTACTGTAACACGAGCAGATAATATTTGATTAATATTTTCAAGTTCAATTTAAATTTTGTTGATGGTGAAAGGTGGCAGTAGCCTGTTTAATCCCCATTGTTCTTGTCGAGTTTCTTTCACAGTCCTATGTTAATAAAGAAGGAAACTGGAGAACCCAAAGAAACTGCAAATTTTGTTGGGTCTAGGTAGTAGGCAGCTATCAAACAGGGAGGTAATATCACCGGGGAAGATGTTGAAAGCATAATGTGTTGTCTAATGGTAGACCCTGCTGCCATATGGCATCACAAAAATTGTGACCAAGTCCCAGGTTGCTGATCTGACTTTCTGCCTCATTTACACACAATTGCAGGGTCTCATTTGTTTCTCTTACTATTAACAACACAACATACACATTTTTCACTCTTGATTTATTCTTTCACCTTTGTATTTGTTTATTAGTATTTTTATTATTTTTATGTTATTATAATTTTTATTTTATCTGTATTAATTATTATTATTATATTTTTGTCCCCCAGGCTCTGATGTGGGTCAGTGCCCTGGTGGGCTAATCCCTGTTAAAAGAAAAAAAGATAACACTTCCCAAAACCGACCCAGAAACTGAACCTGGGATGCAGTAATGAGAGACACACATGCCAATGCTGTACCACCAACACCAAAATTAACATTTATCCTAATATACCTATGGTTTACTGATTATAACTTACCACTAGATCCTCCTCCTCTTCTTCATCCTCTCCCTGAAAAAAGAAGAAGTCAAGTACAGTAATTTGGTCTGCTTTTTGCAACTCCATATTCTTTAAAAGTACAACAATGAAAATAAAAATAAAAAAAGGCTCCATTCATGAAAAAAATCTAGGAAATATTCTATATTGAAAACTTGTTTCTTACTCTTAAATACCATTAAAAAAGTTAAAGGAATTTAAATTTTCTCTGTTTTTCCAAATTCTTTTCATCCTGAACATAATTCTATGTTAACAAGTTGGTTCCTTGCAACTGCCATGGACAGACCATATTTACACTTAAAAAAATTACAGGAAAACAATAGTAGCAAGGTTGTAATGCTTCCAACTTTTTATTTATTTATTTTTTTTAATAATAGGGAGGCAAGAATTAAGTTTTCTAATATGTACCCATACATATTTTTTTTCTGTAAAGTTGCTCCTTCACTCAGGGTTCTATTGTTACTAATCTGAAAAGTTATATTACAGTACATAAAATGTATTCCTCATACACTTTGTAATTTTCACATGGCAAGAAAGCTTTCATCATCTATGGAGAAATTATGTCAGGTTGCTACTATAACAAGACCACTCGTCACGTATCGGTAAATTTTTACTTTAGGACAGGAATCCCTAGGGGTCGACCAATATGTTTTTCCAGCGTATTTTGGTGTGTTTTAAACAAATCTGACCTTCATTTCTGGCGAAAATTGCTAGTTTTTGCCCCCCCCCTAACACACACACACAAAAAAACAGGGAAGATCCTGGGAAATTGGAGTTTTTGGGTGGGGGAGAAAACGAAAATGAGTCATCAGACCTAACAAAACCTAACCTAACTACTAGCTGGGGGCAGCCACCCAGTAGGCCTAGCTTAAATTAACCTACCGGTAAATGTTTCAATACTTAAAAAATTTGGGGCATGCCATGTCTGAAAGTACAATACCTTAGTTAGAAGTGGAAGGACCAAGGATACATAAGAATTGGATAGAATAATCAAATTTCTCGTAAAACTCTGAAATAAACTTAAAATAATTGTAGGAGCACAAACGACAACCAACCTCCACCACGGCCATTGTAAAACTGGTCAATGAAATTAAAATCATACCCAGGCTGCTTCCTTTGAGAAAAATGGTCGAAAAAAAAATTTGCGTGAACTGATATCGATACCTCATTGGTCACGACTGGATGACGTCAGTCAACATTGTGCCTGCGTGATGCGCCGATAACTTACAGATGAAGACAGAAAACTACTTAAAATTAATTAAATTCAATTGTGTAACTATTCTCCATTTCTGCCATGTATACGTGGGGTTCAAAATGCTCAGAATAATGAGATCTAAACGTTTCAGTAGTTTACAACTTTCGGGGCACTATGTCCGAAAGGCAAATAATACCCAAATATCTATGACCCTAATCAAGGAAATGTGCAATAGGCTATTGCCTCCAATTCCTCCACAACTTTTGTGAACGAAAACAAACTCAATGTTAAAAAAAAATTAAACAAAACTAACCAATGGTTGCTAACTATACCATAGTAAGCATTTCTATAAATTCTGAGTTTAGAGATTGTGCTATCAATTCACTCAAGGTACAGGAGCCACTGATCCATGTGCCGTTTCCTCGGTAAATTAAAATTCCTTTCCCTTGATCCCCCACCGGATCTGCATTATAATGTGTACATTAGAGATGTTTTCTTTTGTGAGAAATAATTGTACAACTGCAACTCAGCCACCAAAGCTCCTGAAATTTCTCCCAAACAAGACCATATACCTGGTGGCATGACTGTGAATTTCTATAATTGATCTTTTTATATTAGTACACCGTTCTATTTAACCGAACTTGATCGGGACCCCCCCCCACCCCCGGTCTAGATTAGGTTAGGGTTTTTTTAAATACATTTCTAATAACCAAAGAAAGAACGGTGCACTACTATAAATAGACCTTATCATTTATCCGAGATAAGGTAAACAGTGATCAGCTGGCTGTGCAAATGATGCATTGTAATGGCCATCTCTTGGCACCGGTAGCCATTCACTCCCACAGTACCGCTTATTACTGATTATGATCTCCATCCGCCTCCTCTCTCTACCAGGATCAATAAGAACGTGAGCAGTTACTTCTTCTGGATCGTCGTTGTGGATAGTGAAGTCGTCGATGGCCATGGTGATGCAGGTAAATGAAAGCAGCGAAATCGTCGAGAGGTTGCTGTGCTGGAGTACAGCAGCTATTAGGGAACTCGGAATTCAGGAAGGTCAGACACACCAGAGATTTAAAGGTAATATAAATATGGCAACGATATAGTGTAACCTTTAGCATGTAGATGGCACTGTTAACCCATTCACCTCGGTGCTTCTTTCAAAGTTTTACTTCATTCTCATTTACAGTATATTAGATGAGACATGTGCATTGAACTTCAATTTTTTAATAAACCTATTTTCAACTCTTGTTGAGTAAGGCGACGCAGTAAAGAAGATAAATCGTTTCAAACAGGCACGCTATGCGCTGACATTAGAAAAAGCGGATTTCCTCTGATAAACACATCACGTCCTGCACATCTACTGTGCTGTACCAGTACATATCAACACATATACACATATATGTGTGTTTGCACCTTCAGCACTCACGTTGTTAAGCTCATCAACGCATTGTATTGACTATGTAAGCTTCTAGACGGCATCAAACATCACATTTAGTAATCACGTGAGTTCAAAGTCTTCCTCAATATCATCTTCCTTGACGACCACTCTGCCCTCTGCTGGCAGTAATGCTGTACTCCTTGACTCGGCTCGCCCAAGGGGCTGCAGCGGGATACTCAAAAGTAATAAAATGTTATGACCTGCAGAGTGATTGCAAGTGATATGAGACCAACGGCCGTTTGTTAAAAATTAAATTTGGCTCCCAGGCTTCACCTTTCCTCGCTGATCGGAAAACAGTTGGTATGCTATATGACAAAACTTTTATTTTATTTTATTTTTTAGGTAGTTGTGGTCATGGCTGTAGTGAAGGTCAACCAGGGAGTGTAGTACTGTACTTTTAGTTAAATCAGTTCATAGTGTCATCAGTGACCACGGAAGAGGTTGTAAATAACTTAAAGTGAATACAAACTGACAAGCAGGCTGGTAAGACACTGTAGGGGTATCGAGGTATTAAAGTTGTCTAGCACTCAGGATGGAAGGAAACTCTAATGTGGTTTTCTTGTATAATATATAAGTTATATGAAGACAGTCTGGTGCTGGAGGTGTTGCCTGTTCAGGAAGTTGGGCAGAATGAGAGTTGGTTGGTGAGGAAGCTCAGAGGACAGCTGGTGGGTCGCCATGCTCGCTGGCGGGAGCGAGGACCGCCAGGCAGGCGGAGGAGAGGCGAGGGTCGCCAGGCAGCGGCAGAGGAGGAGGTGTTGCTTGTTCAAGAAGATTGGTCAGACTGAATCTCAAGGGAGAGACAGAGCTTATATACACCCAGCAGCGGCCGCCAGTCCTCTATGAGTCATGTTGGGAAAACCCGAGAAGTAGCCGGTGAATAGTTTCGTTGCTAAGATACGGTAACATCTGGTTGGTTGCTAGGGAAGGCGGCACATTGGAATGCGATAGCAGGTGGTGAGCTGCTACGCAGTTGTAGGCAGTTGTAGGGGAGAAGTCCACTACACTACTCTCTGTTGCCTATGGAGTTGTCGTCTGCGACTGCGTACACTGTATCTCCCTGTGAATGGTGTATTGTAGGCACAGTTTCAGTCCTTGAGAAAGCACACAATCAACATAAAATTTAAAGTCTCTGTGGCACCTATGACACGACTTGGTTTCAGCTGGCACGGTGCCTTTCCAGCTTGCTTGCTAGTGAGCGCTCACTTTAAGTTATTTACAACTTCAGCGGTCACTGATGACACTATGAACTATCACTGTGTACACTGTATCTCCCTGTGAGTGGTGTATTATAAACACAGATTCAGTCCTTGAGCAAGCACACAAACAAAATAAAATTTAAAGTCTCTGTGGCACCTATGACACGTATAGGCTGGCAGTTGTCCTTACCAGCTCGATTGCCAATATGTATTCACTTTAAGTTATTATAGTCTCTTCTGCATTCACTGATGACAACTATGAACTGATTTAACTGAAGGCACAGTACTACACTCCCTGGTTGGCCTTTATCACAGCCGTGACCACAACACCCTAAAAAATAAAATAAAATAAAAGCTTTGTCATGTGGCAGTGATTGTGTGGTTATAGGCCTGTGACCCTGGCTGCACCTCCAACTCGGTGGAAATTGAGTTTTCAAAAATACAATCGTGTCTAGCATGAAAAGTCCGACATCGATATACACTTTCACCTCACTAAGACGATCTTGACGAATCACTGTCCAATTTCTGCCGCTCTACATCGAAGGCCCGGATGCCGAACACGCTTTGTTACAGAGACGCAACACGACCCGCCCGCCCGCCCTAACAACGTTTTTCCTGTTCCTACTATCATGAACATTGTTCTCACACATGCTCTTCATTCTCGTCTATACAGTAATGTTGATTCAATAATTATCGTTGTACATCTCAATTATTGCCATTTTTATATGGAACTCTGCATACATTTAAATATTCCCACAATGTTCCTCTAAATGCTCAGACCAAATATAACTTTCTCAAAATAAGTACAGTAAAGTATCACAATAGATCAACATTAATGTAAAAGGATATCCATGAAATAGAAACATATTTTTTTATTCTATCTTAATGCAAACACATTCTATTATACATTAATGTACAGATTAAATAAATTATAAACTTTTGTTATTTTTGTTTTAGGTGCGTGAGGCCAAGAGTGCCAAGCCTCGTACCTAGTGAAGCAAACATGGCGGACTTGGAGTGTAAACAACGATTTGACAGTCCAGGAAACAACTGGCTGAGCCCTTGGTAACACATTTAATAACAATATTATATCAGATATATAATAATTATAATGCCAAGTGCTTATTATATATAATATTGTGGCGAGATAAAACGAATTTAATGGTTAATTTAGTAGATTATGTTGGGTCGTCGTCAACACAGGTGTGGGGTCATCAAGCACAGGTAGTGGAGTCGTCAAGCACAGGTGGACATACTGTATCGTGTTATTTATTATCCTCTATAACAAAAGTCATGATAACTAACCATATTTCTGTTGTTTATTACACAAGAAAAAGATTCCTAGGTGAATTTTTACTTTCTGACAAAAGGAAGGTTAATCCATTGACTGTCCGCAGGCCATTGTAGTGGCTACTCTCGTCGTCGTCAACACAGGTGTAATGAGGTCATCAGCTAAGGGCATTGGTCATCCAGCTTTAAATGGACATTTGCATACATATCAGTGTTATTATCCTCTGGCAAAGTCAAATATTATGTATTTTATATTTGTTTATTACACAAAAAAAAGATTCCTAAGTGATTTTACTTTTCTGATAGCAAAAAGGAAGGTTAATCAAACCATTTGTGCAGACATGCACCTGAGGGTTCATACTCCTCATAAAACATTTTCTTTATTTCCTATAGTTTAGGTTAAGTTTGAGATTTGAGTTTGGCTTTTTTGGTAGAAATAAGTTTCTTTTTATGTACTTTTTGGTGTTTGACTCGGTCAGCCTTCATTTTTATTGCATATATAAGCCACTATGTCATATACGGTACTGGTTATACCAAAGGTGCCTCTCTTGTTAGGTAAATAGAAGATCCTTCAGGGGAGTTCATACCTGGACTATTTCTGTGTCCCAGTATCATTCGGTGGCAATAATGAGGCTATAGCCCAACATCAATTAAAATAACCAGCAACTGATTTATTTACATCACCACAAACTGAACCTGCATTCACTGAATCCAGCTATGAGCGATCGTGGTAACAGTAATACTGAGAGAGCTTCGGTGCGTATGTTGATTGATTCTTTTTACTGCTGTTTAGGGCATTCATTTAATTTCATTTTTTTATCTTTGGTAGACCTTGTAGAGATGAAGCTGTTGTTTGAGATCTTATTATTGCCGGCTGTTCAATGTGGACGGCTATTGACCTCGAGCATATCCATGCTAAACTTTGGTGCTGGTACTTGACAGTTACGACATCTTCCTATAAGTACTTTGCTCGGTGGAGCAACTAAAAGCTTTGGTTGATGATGTTTGCTGGGATGCAGCTGTTTGCCACAGCAGCGTTCCATGCCAACAGGTAGCGATATCAAAGCCATGCCCTGAAAGGGTGAGGATAATTAATGTTTTTTTGTTTGCTGATCACAGTTTTTGATGTGATATTTATTAATCTATTATTTTGCGATATTTGACATGTTGTGTCTGATGTATTGTTTATTTGTTTGTGTTGAGCAACTGTCGTAGTAAGTAGGCTGTAATTAACGGACATTAAGGGGTCCCTACTAAGTATTCTTCTTTTTATCATTCTATCTACATGACTATGTCAGTGACATTTTGTCGTTAGATCCTTCATGAAATTTGTTTCCATATTCTTTTCCTTTAATCAGGTAGGGACCTGTGCATTTAGAAGGCAAAAATTTTTTGATGTACCGTTCGGTGCTTTTGTCGTTACTGCGTCTCTATTTTTTGGAGATTCTGAGCTTGAGTTTTTATGTTGTTAGCACAGATCATTTAACACGTGAGGCTGTTAAATGCTTTTGTACTTTTTCATGAATAACAATGAAAACATTGATTTGCTTCTTGGCATGGTCATCCATGTTGCATACAGGTTGTGGGGTTCCTGCTAGTTGATCATAGAAACAAGCATCTATTATGGCACCATAAATTATGTAGTATGGCGCTATTTTCCTGAAAAGCTATTGATAGATCATTGATGGATTCTGCTACTTGTGAAGCCAGTCCTTCCAGGAACTGTGCATCGGATTCAC
>NW_024756437.1:0-16383 GCF_018991925.1 Homarus americanus | reverse complement strand
TAAAATAGACTTGCTGAGAGCGGTTGTATGTACTGAGAATGTAGACGTCATAGTAGCCACCTAAACCTGGATGAATCTGGCGAGCAAGAACTTTTTATCTGAGTAACACAAAGAAGGGTACAACCTTTTTCACAAGGACAAGGAAGGTAGGAAGGGGGGAGGAGTTGCACTCTTCGTCAGAGATACATTAAAATGGTGCATTAATAATACAATAAAGGGTGAAATAGGAACTGAGTCTGTATGGGTAGAAATGGCAGAAAAAGCGAAAACTAATTATGGGAGTGATTTACCGGCCCCCAAGTCTTGGGAAAGAAGCAACTCAGCCCATATGGCAGGAAATGAGTAGGGCAGCAATATACAACAACCTATGCATTATGGGGGATTTCAACTTCAGAAATATTGACTGGGACAACATTGTAGGTGACTATGAATCTGAAGACTTCCTAGACGGAGTACAAGACAATTTTTTGAATCAACTAATTACAGAACCTACTAGAGGTGACAATATATTAGACCTAGTATGAACAAATAAAGAAAATATTATCAGAGATATCACAATAGGGAAAGAACTTGGGAACAGTGATCACAGAGAAATCAGGTTTACCCTAAATTTGGAAAGGAAAAATAATGAAAATATGGTCAGAGTCCCAGACTTTCCATGGACGGATTATGAGGTGTTAAGAAGGTACCTAGGCTTAGTTTAGAGTGTGTTGTATACACAATGTCCCGAGAAAGCAGTCATGATTATAAGAACCAATTTCGTCTTTCACTGCTTTTGAAGGCTATTGACTTAAGGGGAGGGGGGGGGTGAGAGGCGTGGCCTAGAATGGCGGACAGGTGTAACGCTTGTCATTAATTAATAAAGAGCTTGTAAGCTGGTAAGATTAATTCGTCGAGGAATACGTCTCCTCTGTGAGTCAGCTTATTCACAACTTGATAACTCGGTTAAGCGCGATGTTTCCAGAAGTTGCTAACCATGTTAACAAGTTTAGCTAAGACGGTGACTATCGTGAAAGACTTTGGCTCCTCCTCGATAAAAAAAGTCAACTTATTATCTCAGCGTTCATGTAGAGCGGGGAATCATTAGTTTAGGCACAGCCGGTGTTTCGCATAGTGTATGTGTCTTAATATTGGCATAGTTTATGTAAGTATATGTTTGTTAGCATAGCATGTGTGTCTCAGTGTTGACATACCGAGTATATCTCAGTTTTGGCATAGCGTGTGTAGTGCATTCCAGAGGCAGGCGAAGATTTACACCCTCAACTGACTGGGTTTCGTGTGTATTCCACTACAACAACGAGCATTGCCCAGCGTGCTTGTTCAGTTTACCTTCATCGCTCTTTAATACGTGGGAACAACACAAGAGGCGGTTTTCTGTACAGTCTTACAACACCAGTGACGATCAATCCTGTGTCGTCCAGGGCAGAGTTGGATCCTGACATCAATTATACAGACATTCCACTCCACCAATTCTATTTATCTCATTCCACTCTTAGGTAAGGTGGATCAAAGGGTATAGAAATCTAGAAGGGTGAAATAACATTGGTGGAAAGCTAGAGTGGAAACCGACAGGAAAATACCTCCCCCTCCCCACAAAAATATTTAACACACGGGTAGAAAAATCAACACACATTGTATATATCCTGACTTTACACATGTAGTATACCAAGTGAATCTATAACACCCACGGAGATTCACAACACTTCAAACTAAACTATCTTACAAAGCCTAACGTGTCCTTAATTAGATCAGGTTGGGTATAGTGATTCTATTTCCGGGAGTTTATTGTCGCTACATGAAACAAACACGGCGGCGAGTCCTACAGCTACACACTGTAATGGTCGGCGGAGCAAAGGACGAGACAGCGACGCGTACTCATTGGTGGAGCTTTAATAACAACAGCATGTGGTAACTAGGAGATGTGTGTGTGTTGTGAGGTAGTGAAGGACCACAACATCTCACGTTTTGTGTTACACGTCAAAGACTGAACAATGTGAAGCAGCGGCCCTCCCCCCACACCACGCTGCCTGTAGTAACACCACCGTTAATAAAGGACAAAACGGTACAATATGGAGGTGGGGGGTGGCGTGTGGACAAGGCACGAGAGAGCGGCCTTGTTAATATGATGGTCACCAGACACGGCCAACACCAGGTGGCGGGTGTAGCTCTTCCTGCTGAATAAAAACCAAGAGCGAGTTTGACGACGCTACACGAACACCGTCCTCAAGGGGGACATCTTGGACTCGAGTGTGAGAGATAGAGACTCCCAAACAATCAAACACGTCTGGTTAATTCCTTCACTTTTATATAAGAACACATTCGTCTTCAACTAAACACGATTTCTTTTCAACTTCTCCTAAAAAAATTCCTCTTCGACTCCAAGGCTGAAATTCGAGTCCCACTTGAAACGAATAAAATAAAATATATGTGAAGAGAAAATGTAAATAGTGTGTTTGACTGTGTGAGGCTGATGGAAGCAACACTAATTATGCTGTATAATGGGTTGTGTTCAGTAAGGTCAGAGTGATTAGTGGCGCGCGCCATCACCACTTCCCGCCTCCTATACACGCCCCTACACCCACCACGCCTCCCTCTTGCCCAACTCAACACGCCCACTTAGCTACCCCTACACGCCCCTTACCCTCCCCCCACCATACACCACGCCCCTTGCTGCCTACCCCTTACGCGCCCCCACCCCTCCACACCACGCCCACCCACTCATCGTACACTAATAAGGTGATAAGATTACCTCATCATGACACTGGTGTGAATCAGCATCAGGAACTCACGTTCCCCTGCATCAAGGTGCCCACCCTCACCCACCCTACCTGGCAGCCACTCACCTGCGTATTATACCACCTGACACGGGAAATCACACACACACGGGATGACACGGTAGAACACAGTGCTTGTAAGGTAAATAGAAGCCAGTCTTAATGGGTCCCAACCTTAAACTATTAGGACTGAGGCCCATTAGTATTGAGAGCCGTCAGGATTGGGACTCATTAAGACTGAGGTCTATTAAGACTGGAACCATTAGGCCTGTGGTATCTTTGGACTGAGGCTCATTAGGACTGAGAACCATTGGAAATGTGACCAATTAGAATTGGGGCCCATTAAAACTGGGACCCAATAGGACTGGGGCCCATTAGGACTAGGGCCCATTAGGACAGGGGTTCATTTGATAAGATGCCCACCTAGTAAAAGTGCAAAAGAGGGCATGCAAGATTATTCTCTCCCCTTCCTACTCCACATATCAAGAAGCGCTCAACACACTGACCCTTTCGACTCTCACTGACCATCACCACGACCACATCTGCAAATTTGCTAAGAAGCTTCTACACCATCCTCGACACCGGCTCCTACTACCACCTGAGATCCCTAGCCCGAGAATTGCTGTTTGACACCACAACCGCATCCAGCCCATAAGTGCACGAACTGATCGCTATAAGAACAGCCCAGTCCCAACCATTGTAAAAATTATCAATAACTTGTAATAAACCAGTGTATTCACTCCCAGTAAATACTACTTCTTGCACTGTCACTATGTTGAAATGCACTGTAGTTTGAGCTTTTCCCCATCTAGTTATTATATATCTTATTTGTATCACTTATGTTACTTGTATATTATTTGTAATTCGAAACCCATTCCCCAAATATGTAACTGTATATTTTCAGCCTTCTGGCTGCCAAGCTCTTTCAATAAACCGTTAATTATTATTATTATTATTATTATTATTATTATTATTATTATTATTATTATTATTATTATTATTACACTTAATTCTACCAGTTGAATCACAGGTGATGGCCGTCAGCCACGGTAGTTGAACACCAACTCAAAACAAGGGTTCGACTCCCTAATGAGAAAAATGTCCAATAAACAACAATTCAGGTCGAGTTGTTTACATATTGAATGGGGGACGGCCATCTTGTTTCCCTTTTTCACCGGGGGATTCTGCCGGCCGGTGTCACGACATGGCCGCCGGAGCCCATATAGCCCCTTTGTTACTACTGCTGCCGGATACACCTGTGTTGTAACCATAGGTGTATCTGGCACCTATACACACCTGCCTCGAAGTCAGGTGTAACCACCACCTGTACACACCTGTACATCACACACCACAACACCTTCCACACTCCCAACCAAACTTAAAGCAATTATTATATATCTATAGTGTAACTAACTACACATTACAATACACTGAAATAATAAAACAAAAATATATTCAGAATCTAAGAGAAATATAGGAGAATAATCCTTAAATACAAACTCTATAAAACTTAATCTTGGTTACACCGCATTTTTTTCAGTAAGACAATATATATAATTACATTGGGCAGTCCATTACCACAAATTACACTGATAAACGGTACGTAATGGATACTGAATTACAAGTCTCATAACTAAGTCTGGCTAAAACAGTGGTAGACATTGTTTAGACATAAGCCAGTTGACTGCTGAGGTGAACATTAAACTAGTATGATAAAAATAGCAACCAATGATTTGAAGATTAATTAATGCAAATGTGAAATACCTAAGAGAATAGCAAATAAATGAAATACACCAACGCGATAAATAAATAAGAATGAATGGAAAATTATTGAACAATAAAATGAAAATAAGAAAACGAATAAACAGCAAAATGAAAATAAGTAAGAATAAAAAAAAGAATAACAATTACTACAATAAAACTAAATAAAACAAAATAAACAGAAAAGAATAAGAAACACAATAAATAAATAACACAGCAACACAAACAACATCATTTACTGTGTTACTTCACATCAACGTGTCCAACATTTGTCTTGACTCCATTTTCGTGAATATAACACACATCCCGGTAAAAAAAAAAAAACACCAACGACAACAATAAATAAATAAACATTAAAAATAAATTCAATATATTTTCCCTAAGATTTTTTTTACTACGAAGTCAGGGCAAAAAGTTTGTATACGAATCTTCCTCAACATAATGCGGGGAAGCAGTTCTTTCACCACAGTTATACTCGTAGGTTATACTGTAGAGATCCCCGTGTTCAGAATACAGAGCCACTTATTGACGGTACAGTTACAGCCATTTATTGACGGTACAGTTACAGCCACTTATTGACGGTGAGTAAATTAATGTTAAAATATCAATCTACCTTACCTACATCACCTCCTTAAGTAGATGGTATATTATCCAGCATGTCCAGGGAATACCCGAGGAACCGACTCTATTCAGAGATAGTGAAGAAAACAAATTAAGTGAGATAGTAGTGACTAGTAACGATGTTAGTAAGCAAATAGACAAACTAAAGCCTAATAAGTCACCTGGTCCCGATGAGATATTTGCCAGAGTATTAAAGGAATGTAAGGAAGAGCTTAGTATGCCCTTAGCAAAGTTGTTTAACATGTCATTAAAAACAGGTGTAGTACCAGAATCCTGGAGGATAGCGAATGTAATACCGATTTTCAAGAAGGGGGATAGATCACTATCCTCTAACTACCGCCCAATCAGTCTAACATCAATAGTAGGCAAATTACTGGAAGCAATCATTTCAAACTCTATTCGAAATCACCTGGAGAAGCACCGATTGATCAATGATTCCCAGCATGGCTTCACAAGCGGACGTTCTTGCCTAACTAAACTATTAACATTCTTTTCATCAGTTTTCGAATCGGTGGACGAGGGGCACAATTATGATGTGGTTTATCTCGACTTTAGCAATGCCTTCGACAGAGTCCCCCACGAAAGACTAATTAGAAAGGTAGAAGCTCATGGCATCAAAGGTGACATCCTTAAATGGATTAGGGCGTGGTTACAGGACAGGAAACAGCGAGTGAGCATTAACGGCACTAAGTCCCATTGGAGCAACGTCACAAGTGGAGTTCCCCAAGGCTCAGTACTTGGACCACTATTATTTATTATATACATAAACGACATAGATATCGGCATTGACAGCAACATAAGTAAATTTGCTGATGACACTAAAATAGGACGTGTTATCAAATCTGACGAGGACTCGGCAAAACTACAGGAAGATCTAAACAAATTTTTCGAATGGTCTGAAAAATGGCAGATGAAATTCAACGTCTACAAATGTAAAGTACTCAGTATAGGAGATGTAAACAGGGAAACCAGATACCAGATGAACAACGATGCCATAGAGAAATCCGACTGCGAGAGAGATTTAGGAGTAATGATAAGTAGGAACCTTAAGCCAAGTAAACAATGTGTTTTTGCTCGTAACAAGGCTAATAAAGTACTTGGGTTCATACAAAGGAGTGTTAGTTACAAGACTAGCGAGGCCATCCTAAAACTGTATCTTGCTCTTGTGAGACCACACCTGGATTACGCAGTTCAGTTCTGGTCACCGTATTACAGAATGGATATAGAATCCTTGGAAAGAATTCAGAGGAGAATGACAAGACTAATCCCGGGCATTAGGAACCTTGAGTATAGAGACAGGTTAAAGCTTCTTAATTTGCACTCCCTTGAGAGACGTAGAGCGAGGGGCGACCTGATAAAGGTGTATAAGTGGAAGGCAGGGCTAAACAAAGGTGACATTACAAAGGTACTCAAACTATCCAACCAGGAGCGAACTCGTAACAATGGTTTTAAATTAGACAAATTTAGATTTAGGCGTGAAATAGGTAAACACTGGTTTGGAAACAGAGTAGTGGATGAATGAAACAAGTTACCAAATATCATCATTAACTCGAATAAGCTGAATTGCTTCAAACATAGGTTGGATGCTCATATGAGCAATAGGGGTTGGGTGTAAACGGGACTGCCCAGTATGGGCCAATAGGCCCGCTGCAGTTTCCTCCATTCTTATGTTCTTATGTTCTTATGTATTGTCTAAAATAATACAGTATAATTGGTTATTTTACTTCAATTATGACTTTGTGTGATAATAGGACATAGTACCATAATAAACCTTTTCTCGAACTGTTAAATAACTCAACAAAAATAATAATAATCCATTCTAAACAACTGATTATCAGACGTAGATGTCATAATTCAGCTCATCATAATTATCCATACACTCTCGTGTATAAATTCCACCGTCAAAATTTGTATTGTCGGAAGAAGTTTTACTGTCTGAATGTCTGTCTAATTCTACAAAAACCCTCCGTTAGTATCCGTCTATTTCCTCTGTTACCTCATCACTTAAGAGTATTACAAAATATTACCACTGACTGTAACACCTGATGTGCAATGTGCATACTCATATTTATAATCCTGTGTATTTTGTAACTGAAAGAAAATACAGGTACAGGAATATTTAGTTACTCTTGCGGTATACAAAATCATACATCTATCTATCTATCTATCTACGGTATCTATCTATCTATCTATCTATCTACTGTATTTATCTATTTATATCAATTTTATAAACTCACCTGTACCATTAATCATCAGTATATTTATCTTAATCTTCTTCCCATTTTGATTTATTCCTCTTAACAATGTATGTATCTACACCCACAAACATACCTACTATCTACTCCCAAACACCCACAAACAAACCTACTATCCACTCCCTACACCCACAAACATACCTACTATCCACGCCCTACGCCCACAAACAAATTTACTATCCACGCCCTACACCCACAAACAAACCTACTATCCATGCCCTACACCCACAATCAAACCTACTATCCATGCCCCACACCCACAAACAAACCTACTATCCACGCCCCACACCCACAAACAAACCTACTATTCACGCCCTACACCCACAAACAAACCTACTATCCACGCCCTACACCCACAAACAAACCACTATCCACTCCCTACACCACAAACAAACCTACTATCCACTCCCTACACCCACAAACAAACCTACTATCCACGCCTCACACCCACAAACAAACCTACTATCCACGCCCCACACCCACAAACAAACCTACTATCCACGCCCTACACCCACAAACAAACCAACTATCCACTCCCTACACCACAAACAAACCTACTATCCACGCCCTACACCCACAAACAAACCTACTATCCACGCCCTACACCCACAAACAAACCTACTATCCACGCCCTACACCCACAAACAAACCTACTATCCACGCCCTACACCCACAAACAAACCTACTATCCACTCCCTACACCACAAACAAACCTACTATCCACGCCCTACACCCACAAACAAACCTACTATCCACGCCCTACACCCACAAACAAACCTACTATCCATGCCCCACACCCACAAACAAACCTACTATCCACGCCCTACACCCACAAACAAACCTACTATTCACGCCCTACACCCACAAACAAACCTACTATCCACGCCCTACACCCACAAACAAACCTACTATCCACGCCCTACACCCACAAACAAACCTACTATCCACGCCCCACACCCACAAACAAACCTACTATCCACGCCCCACACCCACAAACAAACCTACTATCCACGCCCCACACCCACAAACAAACCTACTATCCACGCCCTACACCCACAAACAAACCTACTATCCATGCCCTACACCCACAAACAAACCTACTATCCACGCCCTACACCCACAAACAAACCTACTATCCACGCCCTACACCCACAAACAAACCTACTATCCACGTTCTACACCCACAAACACACACTACCCACCACCTACACCCACAATAGAGTAAAGGAGGAATACAGAGTGTACTTACTCAGGGTAGCCATACCACTCTGGGTGGTTGATCCTTAGTGCAGCAGGAAAGAGAAAAATTATAAGTGGGTCATTCTATTCCTCGTGTGATGGATGGAAGGATGGATGGATGGATGGATGGATGGATGGATGAGAGACTGAATGGGAGGATAGATGGGTAGATGGGTGACTGAATGGGATGAGAGATGGGTAGGTGGGTGAATCGGTGGATGGATAAACAGCTAACTGGATGAATGGACATATGGACTTGGATGGCATATTTGGATGTAAAACCCTACGATATGAAGAACATTTTGGACGTATAAACCCATGACAATTAACACCATTTTGGACTTACATCACAGGAAACAGGTAAAACATTTCTGTGATCGTCCTTCAATAATTCCATACGCCAACCTTACCTGCATTTATCTCATTTACAGTATAAAATTTTAGTGTTAATTTCAGCATCTGAATCAATCAATCAATCTCTCTCTCTCTCTCTCTCTCTCTCTCTCTCAAGATGGAAAATTTCATGACGTAAAATCCGATGAAAACTCGACCCTGTTTATACGTGTTGCTTCGAGGTTTTGTTTTCACGTTAACCTCATGTTTCGTTTCGATAAATGACACATATCACAGGAGGTGAACTACAAACTGAACTTTGACCTGACACCAACGACCGACCGACGGAAGATGGGGCTTCGGGTTTAGTCGTATCCCATTTGAGAGTTTTATGAATGTGAAGCCCCGAATTAGTCAACAAACCCTACAGCTCAATTTGGATTCGAACTTGTGCATCTTGTTCTTGAATCAGAACCTTATCTCACACATATATAGGGGTTAGGTTAGGTTGGGTTGGGTTAGGTTGGGTTAGGTTGGGTTGGGTTAGGTTAGATTGGGTTAGGTTAGGTGAGCCGTGTCCATCACAACCAGACAATTATCCCCGTCCACCAGATCTTCCCTTTAACAAATCAGGCCGCACCTCGATTATGCGGTTCAGTTCTGGTGCCCCTATTATAGAATGGGTATAAATTCACTAGAGTCGGTGCAGCGAAGAATGACAAAAATGATTCCGGGACTTAGAAACCTTCCATATCAGGATAGGTTACAGAAACTTAACTTGCATTCCCTAGAAAGACGAAGAGTGCGGGGAGATATGATAGAAGTATTTAAGTGGGTGAAAGGAATCAATAAAGGGGATATAGATAAAGTTCTTATAATATCCGAGCAGGATAGGACTCGGAGCAACGGATTCAAGTTGGATAAGTTTAGGTTTAGGAGGGAGATAGGAAGAAACTGGTTCACAAATAGGGTGGTGGACGAGTGGAACAAGCTTAGCAACTTTGTAGTAAGTGCGGGAACTCTGGAAAGTTTCAAAAGGAGGCTAGATAGATTCATGGATGATAGAGAGTGGTAGTAACTCTCGACAGGAGCTGTCATGCACAGGCCAACCGGCCTATTGCAGACTCCTTATTTTCTTATGTTCTTATGTTCTTAAATCCTCAGCTGTTCTTATGTTCTTAAATCCTCAACATAAAAGACAAATTCACCTCCATGTGTTAAAATCTTACTACACTACATTACCGTCACCACTATACCAAACCTGCGTAATATTAACACACTAATACACTATTAAGACATCACCAAATCCATCAATAAACAGTACATCTTCCTTTACACTTGATTAGAAAGAAAAACAGGCCGAGTTTTCTCTTTACAATAGTTTACCATCCAGCTATTCTTATATGTTCTTTATCTCTCTATACCTTATATTCTTATATAAGTAACTCTTATGCTTCTCTGCTTATGTTTTCCAAGTCAATGTTCTTTCTTTTCATTTCCTTTCATATATATATATTCTCAGTTTCAATGTTCTTACCTTTCTGAAGTTTACTTTGTTATATGTCTATTCTTATACATGGGTTAGTCTGGGGAACCATGTTATTCTTTGTACAACACTTTTTATACTTACAAAGGGTAGCTGCCACCACCCAGACTTTTCATTATATAACAGAACTCATGGAAGGGTTTTGGGTAGTGTGGTAGATGTATAGGCACGTGAGTAAGTATTATTTTCTGGGAACCAATGTTTAGAAGGAGCAGAGTGGTGATACTCAGATTACTAATTCAATATTTATTAACACAGTGAGTGAAGATGCATCTTAGATTCACTCAGGCTAAACAGAACCGCAATTAACTTATTAAATCATCAAACACTTCAAGAGCTTATTACCTCATCCAACACCTCCAAATACTCATTACTTTATTAGACAATTGGGATATCATTACCTTGATACATGAGATTCCGTAACTATTATTCACAAGCCATCACTGGACCCTCAGGTCTTACTTTAACAAGTAACACATCACCTCCTCACTTCTTGATTAGAGCATGATACTCTCAGGTTACTCGTTCATGACTACTACAGACGAATACATAACACACTGGACTAACTCCACAATTATAGTAACATACAATACCTCCTGTTAGTTTGCAAGGAACAACCTGGTACCTTGAACTCTCATTCAGTGGTTCAATACTCAACCTGGGATGACTATATTTCTGCTAGTCATCCCTAAGCATGGATATTAATACGGCTCCATACATATAACCAAGAACAGTGGGTAGACCATGATCATATGACGGAGTCAGTGGGCCAGAGTTGTTTACAGGCTCGCTCGCTAGCTCGGAGCGCCCGGCCCGGGAAAAGTTGACTGTGGCGGTGGGCCGTGGCGTCTGCCAAGGAATCTCGCCCTGGGATTCTAATCTCGCCACCTTAAAGACGTCTTTCGAGAGACATCGTGCCCAGAGGCGGCTCCCAAACCTCAGGAGTGTTGCTAACCCCCACAACAGCGTCTGGAGACGTGGAGAAGAAATCACAGAAGGAGTGAATATTTAACTTCACTATATAAAACATAAGTCTGGCACCGGTTCAGACGATAGCTAGAGCTCTACTTTACTTGACCCACTTGGCACTGAAGGTACTATGTTAAAACATGAACACTGATATTCACAAAAAATGACTAAGTTAAACTGAGTTAATATGGCGGCGTGGAACACACGTGCACACACCTGGAGACGTGGAGAAGAAATCACAGAAGGAGTGATTTCCCCTCGCGAGCCTGCATATATACTGGCCTGAGGGCATATTCCTACTAGAAAGATAAACTTCACTAACAATAGACCCTCTATTCACAGTAGTCGTTGGACACCTAGCTGTGACCGTCAGTGTCACAGATCAGGCTAATTTTCTACATCTATATTTATGATTTAATCAGAGGTTGAGTTTGTCAGTAAAGAGGTGAATTGAAGTTATATATGCGTTCGCAACTCTATTGGCCTGACCGCAAACCACATCCCCGGTCAAACGGCCGTTAAATCTGGGAGAATTTTGAGTTTGACAGGAACTGTTCAGAAGATGAATGACTTTCTTAAATAGACAACTGACACTAACTAAACTATGAACATGAGATTCTCTGATGTCGGGGCAACAAAACAATATAACTTCAGTAGCGATCAGAAACCCATGGGTATCCCCACGGACGACCTAAAATACGCCACTCTAACTGGCAAACTCAACACTCGCCTACTTGACACGTCTTACTAACAATAAAGACAGTTGAAGCGTTCAACACCACTCACAATGGATCTTGAATGTTCCAACTGTAAACAGACATATCTAAGTTGACTCAAAACAAAGGTGTTCTCTCTCACATTCAAATATATTATATAGAGAGGTTGGTTTCAGTAAGTCAGAGAAAATGGGATAACGGAGGACTGAGGCGTCTTGAAGTGACGAGAAAACGGACTCCTCAGATGGAGGACTCAAAATAAAAGCAGAGGTACCTGTTTTGTGGGCTATTGAGCGTAATATGAATCATTTGATTTTGCCGTTAACTGACGTGTACGACCGTGGTCGTTACAAAGCTTTCCCCTCCCAAAGATTCAATATTATGCGGTATAGTCGACAAAACATTCACAGTAAATACACAATTTCAAACACAATATCTTGCAGTACTGGGGTAATGGTCATCAATACAGGCAACACACGTTACAGAATTTTCACATACGTAAAATTTTGCAACTCAGTTGAATAATCACACAAACTCCCAGCCAGGGGCAGATAAAATGAACATAGCACCACTTGTTATGGCACACAGAAGAACATAATAATACTTCAATATTGCAGAACACAATAATAAAAATAACAGGCCGGCCTGAATTACAGTTTTGTACACTTTTAACTGCACCATCCACCAGGACGGCAGGTAGTTTCCATCTTGGCAATTGATCAGACATGTATAACACTTTTAACTACAACATCCACTAGGATGACAGGTAGCTTTGTAGGACACTTTCAACTACAACATCCACTAGGATGACAGGTAGCTTTGTAGGACACTTTCAACTACAACATCCACTAGGATGACAGGTAGCTTTGTAGGACACTTTCAACTACAACATCCACTAGGATGACAGGTAGCTTTGTAGGACACTTTCAACTACAACATCCACTAGGATGACAGGTAGCGTTGTAGGACACTTTCAACTACAACATCCACTAGGATGACAGGTAGCGTTGTAGGACACTTTCAACTACAACATCCACTAGGATGACAGGTAGCGTTGTAGGACACTTTCAACTACAACATCCACTAGGATGACACTGGACCCAAGCTTCAAAATTCAACAATTGAGATCTCAAGCTAGGAGTAGATAGACTGACCCCATCCAGCCACTGAAGTATTCGGGTTGACCTTATCACAAAAGAATCATTCTCCACTCGCGGGATGAGGCAAGATCGGAATGGCCAGAGTATGGACTCAAATAGACTTTAATGCCAGCAACCCGGTCCCCATGAAACCCCCAAAACCTCAGTGCCCTTCTGTTACTTTGCAATGCAAGCTTCTTAAACTGCACTAGGCCCATGTACTCTTGTACCTGCCTAGCAATTACTTCACCATGCATGCGTCTTAAACTGCACTAGGTCCATGTACTCTTGTACACGCCTAGCCGTGACTAAAGTCCAGCCCAACTACCTCCTACATTAACCCAGGCCTACTGCAGATAGGACCTCCAAGCAACTTGGATCACTCACACCAAACGATGTTCTCACTGCAGTAAGACACATCTACTCATTCCTCTTGTCCATGGTACATACTGACAATCCCTCCCCCAACAGGGTCACTCTGGCCACTTGACTGGCGAAGCAAACAGTTGATGTTCATCATCAACACATCCCAACCAGATGTAGACGCCCTTGACGGCAGAATCATCAGGTGGTAGCATTTACTTTTACTACTACAGTGCTTTTCACATTCAGCTCATCTCCGGTAACATCTTCGTATTTGGTACTTACAAGGCCTAAGGGGCCCCATGCCTAAAGTACAAACAAAACTTAAAGAAATTAACTGCACTGCCTGTACCAATCAAAACCGCACAACTACGCCTTCCCACTGGCAATTGTATGAAAGGGGAAACACTGGAAGGACTTTCCCAATACTCTAGCTAACCTGTCTGACAAGGTTGAAAAATCATTAGTCCACACTATGACATTATCAGGGTAGTTACATTCAACTCGGTTCTTCGCTGCAAAAAGGGGCTACTACTTGGTTTACTTCTCTGGTAAAAAATAAAAAGAATAACGGGACTGGTTGAAAAAACCCAAAAGATAAGCGTGTAAACCTTCATTAATTATATTCCATCACTAAATGTGGTTAGGTCTCGACTTTTGTCGTCAAGTATTTCTTTAATAATATGTGGCTTTCAAGTCTAAGGTAGAATACTATTCATTTCTTGCTGCTCTCTCTACTAATTTATCTAAGTTGGGTAAGTCTAAGCATACTTAACAAAAGATCTATTCAAATCACTGACTTCTCCCTTTCTCACCCGAATTCTAGTACCCATGATAACAACTAGCTTCCCCAGCCTCACCGGCAGTTTTCCTTTCATCAGGTTCCGATCCCGACGGGAAATTTCTAAACTTGATTTTCTCACCACCCCTCCGAGCCTTCGGCGTTCCCCACCGATGAATGCTGGCCTCCATGGCTTTGGCAAGTTCTCGGAACTCACACATAAGTTGTAACTTATTCCCAACTACTGTGATCATCGTGCGCTGATGTCACAACAAATCTTCTACAAAACAACCCCACCAAAGATAAATTCAATTAACATCCTTCCAGAGCAAAGGAGGTAAACGTTAACACATAAATGCCTCGGATACCTTTTAAATGGATACTCACCAAAATAAATAATCGGCAATAGTATCGGTAACTCACTCAGCAGATTAATTATCTCTAAAGAGAACACTACAAGGTTTCAATTCACACAGTACTCATAGCAATGCTCAAAATAAAATACTTGATGATACTTGACGAGAATGTCTTAAGAAAATATAAATCTGTAGCTTTCACGGATGATTAACACAAAGCGGATTTTCTGTACTCACAAGAATTCACTGTCTTTTTCAATTATCTTGACACTGTGTTAACACTACACAATTTACTCTGTACTTTACTCACAATTGGTGGTCCTTACATGTACAGAGGGTGTTTCCAGCAATCCATTTTCAGAGATTGTATGTCTTAGATGTCCATTTCACCACAGAGTCCTCAACCCAATCAATACTATGGCTGAAAATACACCGGAATTAGTTCTCAAATACATATAACCTCTTTACCAACAATGCATATCAGTCTACACTGTAAGAAATGGTAAGGCAGTATGTAATAAAATTCTCCGTTAAAAAAAAAGGTTGAAAAATACAACACTGAAAAATTTAACACCAAACTTGTGTTATCTCAATAAATTCAATGGTAACAAATTGACTCCAACTGAGAATTAAAACTCTTTCTAGATATTTCACAATTCAGGTCACTAGCAAAAGAAAAAATAATAACATAACATAACATACACATATAAACAAAATTTATATAACACTCACTTGGGTTATATAAAAATTTCAAAAGTTAGAAAAATACTTCAAGTGAGAATCTGAACACTTTCAATTGAAATCACAATACTTCCAATAAATGTCACAGCTAAAAAATAAAACATTGGATTACATAACCTTTGCACACATGACATTTCTGGTGACACTCAAGAGATGAACTCAGTTCATCACACTCTGAACATGGCAGGTGTACAGTATACTGCCCACTCAATGTCTGTAAATATCCAAAGATTAATACACTGGTCACAAAAAAAAATTACACAAATGTGCAATTACCACTTTCCTGAAATTTCACACAATAAAACTCACAAAGATGAGTTAGGTAGCTTATTTCAAAAAAAAAATTGGTGCATTACCTAACTCTGTAACACAGAAAAAAAAATTATAACGTTCTTTCACAAAAGAAGTGGTGAAACTAAATCAATTGTTAGTTCTTACCTAACTCTTAAAACTTTGCAATTACAACTACAGTATTGTAATTTACAGAAAAGTTTGTACTTTAAATCACACAATTATTTGTACTCCTTACTGATGACAAAACTTATACATTACTGTATACTGTATTCTGAGAAAACAAATTCACCAAGTACCACACCTCAAGTATATCCTCGGACTTGGGAACAAATCATCATGTGTACTTTTAAGTATTAAGGTCTTGATCCATTTCCTTGATGTCTACCGTTTGGAACAGGTAACACCACCACAATTGTTTTAACCAAGACGAAAACGGACGAAAAAAAAAAGCTTCTACAAATATCAAGTATTAATTTTCTCTCTTTACAGGATCTA
>NW_024756436.1:0-18841 GCF_018991925.1 Homarus americanus | reverse complement strand
GAAAAAAAATCCTCCTATTACAAGTATAAGGACCCCGAAAAAGATACCACAGAGAGAAACGTATCAGGAACACAGACGCATCCATGCATAACTATTAATTAAACCAGTAACGTCCTGATAGGTTCCACCCAATCAACCCAGGTGTACCGATATAAATTACCGTGAGACCTCCACGTTGCCAGAAACATATTGAGGCCCAAAATTAACCACGATATACAGTCAATGGTGTGTGAGACCAGGAGAACACTTCCGACACAGCAGCTTGTGTATGTTGTAAAACCCATGATGGAGAATAGACAGAGGAAAGACTGTAAGAAACACATGTGATAAATACATCACAGTGAGATAACTACAGGTTTATGGTTTAAAAATCTACAATAAATGATGAAAAAGACAAACACTCATAACATTGAATGTTTACGTTGGGAAATGAGTCATACAAGGAGGTGACTCCACGTTTGCTTATGTTCACAAGTTGTTCTGCACGTTTAACACTAACCAAAAAATGAGTGCAATGACATTAGGGGAAGTTACTGGTGGTGACAGAAGACAGAAGAAAAGAAGACAGGTTGACGAGCCTGGAGATGCCTGTATGAAAAGATCACACAGCGTGAATTCAGACAAACGTTAAGTTGTTCACGCAAGATAAGGGCGAGCTCCAATGACAAGTACACTGAGCAAAAAAAACCAACTGGGCATAATTAACCCCCCAACGCCCGCTTCCGTCTTATAGTATTGTGCCACGAGGATAATCCCGCCAAGTTTAACCCAATGAAAACCGATACTCTAACAGTGTCAAACTTGATATCAGAAAGGTAAAGGAGAGTTCAACAGGTACAGGATTCGCTAGTGGCAGCAAGCCCGCAGGTTTACACGACACACTTTTTGGATGAATGTAAAAGATTCACCTACAAGAGAAAATACAAAAACAGACTTTTTTATTGAAAAGACTCTGCTGTAGAACAACCTCAAGGCAAGAGTTTGGTTTAGCAGTTAGCAAATGATAAAAAAGACATTAGGAAAAGTCAAAATTTAATTAAGACTAAAAACAAAACAAGGGAGTCACAGAGATCTAGAACTGTGATAAAGATATATTCTGTAACACGATGAAAACAGAGACTTCACAAAGACAGAGCGAACAAAACCTCCCCAGGTACAAGTAAAATGAACGGAGGTAAGGCGGCCAGAATTCAACAGCCGAATTTTAAATAGTCATCATCAGATCCCTGGACTTACCAAATGGCTTATCTGCATGTTGCTTTCCTCGCGCATGATTACGTCAAGTTAGTTTAGTTTCGAATGAGCTTACTTTGCTATACGATTACCATTATATTTTCTTTTACCTGAGGATATGCTGCACGAGTATTCCCTAAGTCCTTTTTCCCGTTATGCTACGAGTCCTATTTTAAAAGCTCTTAAATAATCAGGTTTAGAGGTTAATATGAGATATATCCGGATTAACTTTTTTACTTTGTCATTAGCCAAACCCTGAAATTAATCATACGACATTACCTGATTAATTTATTCGCGTTAATTGATCGTACCAAAGAATTCAGATTTATTATTCAAAGGACGAACTCTCTACACTCAGCTGATCGGCGTCACTCAAGTAATTAACTTATCGTCCTCAAGGGTTTATTCATCGTATTGAAGAGTTAATGTCATGTGTTCAAGGGATTCGTCATCAAAAGAGTTGTCATCGTACTGAGGTTAAGTCATCGTTCAGGGTTAATTCATCGTACTCAAAGGTTAAGTCATCGTACTCAAGGTAAAGTCATCGTACTCAAGGGGTTAATGGACACTTAATACTATAACATTATTTATTTACCTTTATTTTCGTCACGTTAAAACCCTTGTGAAATTAATCTAGGCTACGATAATACTTTATACTTCGAGAGATATCATCGGTGTGTGTGTGTGTGTGTTGTGTGTGTGTGTGCAGCGCCCAGTGTTGATATTAGGGTTTAAATAATGTCTTTACCTGTGTCATATTACAGTCTGAAATGTCTCTTAGATATTTATATTTTACTTTTTGTCATAATTATTTCCTTCATTTGTTTATGCTCAACATTGCATCCCCGTGTTTACATTTAATTTTTTATGTGATAATGTTTGTTTACGTCAGGAGTATTAAATAGATCAAATTTTCAATTATTTCTTGCAGGGTTGTGCTGCAGATCAGTTCCAGGCTATGTGGCAGGTTGTTGGCCGATTATCAATCAGTTCTGGGATATTGGAGCGATGATTGTGTGCGTGTAGTGTGTGTGGTTGGTTTTGTAGACTTACTCACCTTAAGACCACACAGGTAGACAAAGCTGTAATTAAAACCCTCACTGTGTAAAGTTAATACCAGTTTCTGCTCACTTTAATTCCCAAGAGATATATAAATCAGCTGGGCGTCTGATCCCTGCAGCGGGAGTATGACACAGTATGAATAAATTGCACGTTTCTTTGCCAACTCTCTAACTCACAACAATGACTGCAATCACGAGTAAATCAACGATCAGCAACTAAATGGTCTCCATCAGGCCACATCTACCAGACAACATCCCGGGTTTACCAATTATCACAATCGTTCGTCAGTGCTGGGGTGAGGACGCAGGTTCGATTCCCGATCAACACGACCAAAAATGGCCAGTCTTCTGATGATCCATTATAGCAACAAGGGTCATGCGCTTCAAAAAGGTGATTGTATCGATGATAAGTTAATTAACAAAGGTAAAACTTTTATTACAGAAGGTAACTTTCATAAGCTATCGGAATATTGATCTATAGTGACGAGAATGAGTTACAGAAGAGCCATAACTTGTAAACAATGACACGAGAAACCTCAGTAACTTATGGTTACATCACCAGTGCTGTTACACGTTGCTTCAAGCAGTCTGTGCTCATTAACATTCTGAATGCAGAAAATAATCTTGATGCTACATCTCATACGAGGAAGGACCTACAGTACTGCTAATGATATAATAACGATAAAGTTCTTCCCTCCTCCCCAGAGATAATTACTTGCACCACTGTAGTTTTACAAGGCAACAGAAGCTTAATGCCTCTAGTGTACCTCCAGGTGAGTTCGAGAGGAGATGCTTTACTCATAGCAACTCAAAACACTATCTCCTCCCTTAGTGTAAATAAATTGAATCCGCTAATTTAACGAGGTATCAGAAGCGTCTTTTCTTTGATGATTCGTCAGTAGAGCAAGAGATAACCTGTTACTTTAAGAACTGCAGCTTAGTATCCTCCTCCAGTGTTGACGGCTTACATCACTAATCGAAATCAATATTTTTTTCTTCCGATGATGGATGTGTGAAGATAACCACCAGAACTCTTGATTATATCTAACTTTTTGTCTATAACCAAAGAGTTTATTTTTCATTATTCACCCACTCATCCACAGAGGTTATTTATAGCTTAATATTGTTTTCTCTATAGCTAGTAACTCCTGTCCTACTCCATCCATTTCCTTCACCTCTCTCCTTCCCTTCATTTAAATCCTCGAGTTTCATCCTTCACTTTGTTATTCACCTCAAATGTCACCCTGACCTCTACTACTCCTAAACTACTACATTCACACCTTATAAAAATCCATCTACGTTGTTTGTTCTCTTTAGATCACTCCAAAATATCATGCTGGCTCTTAACCATCACGTGGACTTAAATACACCTATCTTACACACCTGTCGACACCTGCAGCTTCACGTTCTTACCCTGCACTTAATAGTCTCCTCATTGGAAGAACAACTTTCCTGTTTTGCAAAAGTTAGATCGATGAGTCAGCACCGAGTTTTAAACCTTCACCAAAAAATTTACAATGTTAAAAAAAAAATTCAATTCGTCTTTTCTCTCACCTTTTAGTTTATATAATTAAATATCGTTCCTTGACTTAGCCTGTTCCATATAATTATACCTCTGCACCTCTGCATATTATATCTTCTCTCGTTGCTTGGATTATATTTACCTGACATACCTACCATTTACCTTCGTGTTTTACCTGTAATTAGTTGCTATTCTGGGATATTCACCTCGCCTACTAAATCAGTTACCTTTCTACAGAGTTGCAATTAAACCATCGATCATATTCCTCGATACGGATTTCTCCAGGCAGTCCCTAACACACACACACACACACACACACACACACGTCTCTAGTGATTTGATCCGCTTCGTCCTCCTCCTTCTTATCGTCTTTATTACCCTTTCTACCTAGTCTCTCTTACACATCCCTTCTACTATTTTCCGCCTCAGGTTGGACGCTAAAAATATGTTAGTTACAATGTGAGTGAACCTACAAAATGCTCTCTCTTTGTGTTTACTGTTCGTTAACATTTCTCTCGCTATCTTACGATCTTTCCACTCTATTCTCTTTATCTCGCCCTCACTTCATTGCACCATCTCTGTCTTTTAAATTCTCTCACCAAAACTTCTCTCCAGGTGTCTTGTTTAGGTAGTTGTCTCACCTTCGTGTTTATGTGTCGTAGATGATGATGCGTGTATGTCAGTTGTTATTCGTTTATGTCGTTTATTCTTCGTCTCTTTATTTATCTATATATCTTTTGTATTGTGTTCTTTTTTGTCTCTTCACTATTTTTGGTTTTTATCATTTTTTATTTTTTTAGATTATCCTTTTTCCGCATATATGGGTTTTATTATTTTTTTCTCGATATAATAATTTTATCTTCACCGTTTTATTTCTGGTTACACTTCTACCGTAACTATTCTCCCTTTTTATAATTCATGTCTTCCCAAACACCCACAGTACTCCAGGTATTATTGGTCATATGGCAGTCTGAGTCGCTATTATAACCTGTGTTTACTAGTATATTCCGATTTGTCTTACTGGTTACCATCAATCACTATTCCCATCTCTGTTTAAAGTTTACGTCCATTAATGACATTGAAGCAACATTAAAATACTATCTATCTACTCTGCTGTGGTCTGATTACCGTGTCCTTCACCGTGCTGCTCCGCCAGGTGTAAAAGAAAGGTTTACCAGAAGCTAACCCCCATGACACAGGTACAGGGCGGAATAGCGAGCAAGTGGTTGTTCCTGAGGCCAAAAGGTCCCTATCACCAGTACCATCACGTAGGCGGCGAGACAGAGTAGTATTATTGCGGCGGATGTCGACTGGCCACCTCCCTCTGGCCCGACAAATATGATAATGTTGTGGCAGTTGTGGTTGTAAGGAGTTGCCAATTCATTAATATTATTTTCTTCATTAATTTCGCAAATATACGAACATTTGGAAACTTCTATGGCCTTAAATAACAATGAATAGTTTATTATTATAAAAATGTTACCTTTGGTATGTTATATTTATCCTGACAGTGATACAGCCTAAAATAGATCCACCAATCACAATTACCGTTACATACAACCTTACTTTACCAAGTATTGCCAGTACGAGACCCAGGGTGGGGTCAGTGCATCTTTGGTTGAAAATATATATATATATATATATATATATATATATATATATATATATATTATTTATATTCAATATCTTAACATATGGGAGTTTGTGTCTTTAGTTGTCTGTACTCGGTGTGTATGTACGTGTGTGTGTGTACATGCTGTGTGTATCGTAGTGTGTGTGTGTGTGTATAACCTTGTCCTCACTAAAACCCCTCCATCCTCAGTCCCCCCTCAAACATCCAGCTGGGGGACTGAGCTATTTAATCTTCAGAGATAGAGAGCCCCAGATACATGTAGAGTCCAGCAGAGTAATTAACCATTTTATGAGCAGTTTAATGAGGCCGCGGCAGGAGAGAGTAATGGGAAGGAGGCCGCTCATTGGGAAGCGTCCTGACAGATAAAATGACACTCTGACCCACATCTGAGGAGAAAAATGGATCTACGGAATGATTTACCTTCGACATAAAAGACGATGATGAACCGTGTCAAGATAAACTCTATTGGGGTGTTTGAATTGAAGGTGATGGCGAGGTTTCAATTTCATTATATCATATAGCAAAGTTAGTGGATTTATAGGGCCAGCTTAAGTAATAATGCAATTAGATAGAAATAACTGTAGAACAATCACATAATGATAAGGCTTTTATTAAATTCTTCTACACTAGATGATGGATACATTTTAGTTAATTGAATTAATTATAAGTAACAGCAGATATATGACAAGTATAAGAAGCATTGCAATTACTTATTAAAAAAAAATTTAAATAACAATTTTAAGATAAACTTTAATAGGTTTCTCGGCTCTAGAAGTTGACGAAAAATCAATGAAAAACAACGAGGATAAGTGAATAAATGCGTGGGAAAATATGAGGAATGCAATCTTTTATAAGAAAAATTTATCACCTGAAGATTAGGACCCCCGGGCATATTTGACCTGACGATTAAGCACCCTGACGCTACCTGAACTGGTTGGGTTGGGTTCACGTAAGGTGGTTGATGTTAAGGTGTAATAGCTGCTGGGGCTATAATCTTCAGGTCTCAAATCAACCACATGAAGATAAACACTAAGATTTTTATATAACTGTAAATAATGAAACAAAAAAACCTGAATATTCATCTCAAACTACGAAAATCAATCTATAATCAGGGAATATTTTGAGAAATAGCGAGATTATTAACGAAACTCTCAAGGAAAAAGGTATTACTATTCACAACACGAAACCTCTGCCACCGTGCATGAAAACAACGGCATGTGATAAGCAGAGAGTACCTGACTCTGTTAATATGGGGAGGGAGCGCTACAGTCATCACCCGAGACACTCAGCAAGTCCTAACTAAAGGTAAAATAATTTATCGTCTGAGGGAAGCAGAAACTAGGTGAATACTAAATGGAAATTAACACGAGGAGAATACAAATGAATTTTAGTGTTGCAGGTAAAGTGTTGGAGGTAACTGTCAATGGAGAGTAGAATTAAGTGATTTATGAGTTAATGTGATCAAAGTAACACAATATTGGAAAGGTTTAGATAAATGAGAATAAGGTGAGATGATGGAGGTTGATACTGGTTACTGTAGAGGGATATTTTTAAGGAAAACTTGAAAAGGTTTTGTGCTATAGAACAGGTATAAGAGATAAATACTGGTGAAGAAATGGTTTTAATTGTAGATTCTTAGATACCTGGAGTAATGTTAGAGCTTTGTATGTATATGTATATTTAATAGTTCGTTAGTTCTTTCATATGTATTAAAGAAATATTTTATAAGGGGAATCTAATACATAGAAGGAAGCTTAATCCCCTCAGCTTATTTCAACTGGTGATTGAAAAGCTTATTGCTACTTTAGGGGGGCAATATTAGGTAGTTAGGCCACATTTAGGTTAGGTTAGGCCAGGCATATTTAGGTTAGGTTAGGCCAGGGCATATTTAGGTTAGGTTAGGCCAGGCATATTTAGGTTAGGTTAGGCAGGGCATATTTAGGTTAGGTTAGGCCAGGGCATATTTAGGTTAGGTTAGGCTAGAGTAAGTTAGGCAAGGTTAGATCACGTAAAGGTTATCGATAGGATAGGCAAGGTGAGTTAACATATAAAATTAGGCTATTGAATCATCAGGTGAACAAACTAGGTAGGGGAGGGGGTTAAGTAATCTTCACGTATCCTCCTAGAAAAAAAAAACCCATAAAACAACTACAACTTCAATACGTAAACAAGACCAACATATTACAACTTACAACAATATTAACAACATAGATCCCCAACATAGAGAGAGAAATTCTGGCAATATATGACTGCATGAAAGGATCACTAACTTGCTGTAAAAAAAAAACGAGTTAGAAATAGACTGGATTAAAGTGCATGATTACCTAGTTGTTGAACCTTTGCTAGAGGTTGAGAAGAGATTATCACTAATGAGTCGCGTTCCGTATTAAGAGTGTACTGGTGACATGGGGTGGATGAGGGGGTCTGAAAGTGGGCAACGAAGAGAGAGAGAGAGAGAGAGAGAGAGAGAGATGATGATGATGAAGGGGAGAAGAGAGAGAAGCTGAGAAATAAAAAGACAGAAAGATAGATAAAGATGTGATTAAAGGATTGGTATTGAGAAAGGTAGTGAGAGAGATTGAAAACGATAGAGAAATATAGAACGAAACGAAAATAAAGAAAAATAGAGATTAAGCAAGAGAAGGGGAAAGAAGGATAGAAAACGATAAACAGAGAGATAGAGAGAGAGTGAGTACATGTTTACATTCGATTTAGTCAACGTTAAAAGTCTCTCTCAATGTCCGTGGCTTCTCTTGAGTGAATCATTGATGAACATTTTGTGATTTCTTTTGACGTTAAGAAATGTCCTTCTCTCTATCTCTGTCTGTCTATCTGTCTGTCCGTTTATATCTCGCTCTATCACTGTCTGTCTGTCTGTCTGTATGTCTGTCACTCTTTCTTTCTTTATTTATTTATTTCCATCGGTCTGTCTCTCTGTCTAACTGTCCTTTTCTCGGTATCTTTATCTTTCTGTCCCAGTCTCTGTCTTTCTTATTTGTGTACCTCTATCTCTGTGTCTATACGTCTTCCCCTCTATCTCTCTATCTCTCTGAATATCTCAATCTCTTTCGTATCTCCCTGTTCTAATCTTTCCCTCACAAGTTGCTACCTGGGTTTAAAAGCAGAGTTGAAAGGTAAACATTACTCCATGTTAGCCTTCCTACCTGTGATGTTTTTGTCGACCTTCCGCGATTACAAACTCAGGTGTCGACAAGGTGATGTGAGGGAAAGAACAAGAATAACAAGAACACGATAATTATTAAGACATAAGACATAAACACAAGAATAATGGACTGACCTGAAATTTTCCTACTTCCCTGTGTGTTACTTAGTTTTTTTTTTGAGGGTAGGAATTTGTGAATTAAGGATTTTACGTGTTTAGATACTAAGAAAGATGAAGAACATAGGTCTATAATGATGTTGAAACGAACTTTACTTGTTTTTAGGCCTGTTTATTATTATTATTATTATTATTATTATTATTATTATTATTATTATTATTATTATTATTATTATTATTATTATAATATTTTATTCCTATCATTATTTTTATTATTAAATTTATTATCATTAGTCTCATTATTATTATGATCATTTAGGTATAGGGCAGGAATGCACAGTTGAAGACAAAAATAATTCAGCAGGGAGGGAGGAAGAGAGAAAGAGAGGAGGGAGGAAAGGAAGGGAGAGGTGGATACTTGCCAACATTACATAGAGATGACGATTAAAGTCTGCGATTTTTTTCCAAACCACAAATTGATTATTGTATTTTAATTGTGAGGCAGATTACACTCTCTCCTGTCGAGTTCTTAATGTCCACCACTGTACCATCATACACAGCCTTACCTTCTACACAACAGATCACGGATGGCTGGTCAACCCTTCAGGAGCCTCACCACCAACCTCCCGACATGAATCACAGTAATTAGTGGAAGAAGCGCGAAGGCCGGAACAAATGGTAAACAGTTCAGTATCTCTTGCCGACACGTGTCCACCATCGCCATGTGTGGTTGTTACCTTTGGGGATTATAGGTTAGATTATTTTAATATAGTTTTGGGTTTGTTTAATTCAGTTTGTTATGGTTGAAGATCCATTGGGCCCGTTCCTAATAGGCTCCCCCTACTTAACCTGATGTATTGATTAAATTTGTGTCTATTAGGATTAGGTACATTCGGGGCCCGTTTAACCAGTCACCATTTATCACTATATTTTTACATTGTGTTTATCTAAGCATCCTCCCCACCATCTCCTCTAAACATCCTCCCCACCATCCCCTTCTAAACATCCTCCCCCCCAAACACCCCCACCATCCCTTCTAAACATCCTCCCACCATCCCCTAAACATCCTCCCACCATCCCTAAACACCTCCCCCACTCTAAACATCCTCCCCCACCATCTCCTCTAAACATCCTCCCCACCATCCCTCTAAACATCCTCCCACCATCTCCTCTAAACATCTCCCACCATCCCCTCTAAACATCCTCCCCACCATCCCCCAACATCCTCCCCACCATCTCCTCTAAACATCCTCCCCACCATCCCCTCTTAAACATCCTCCCCACCATCCCCTCTAAACATCCTCCCCACCATCCCCTCTAAACATCCTCCCCACCATCCCTAAACATCCTCCCCACCATCCCCTAAACATCCTCCCACCATCCCCCTAAACATCCTCCCCACCATCTCCTCTAAACATCCTCCCACCATCCCCTAAACATCCTCCCCACCATCCCTCTAAACATCCTCCCCACCATCCCCTCTAAACATCCTCACCATCCCCTCTAAACATCCTCCCCTCCTCTAAACATCCTCCCCCCATCCCTCAACATCCTCCCCACCCCTCCCCTACTCATAAATCATAATAGTAATATATTAAACAGGTAATTACCTTAACTCAGGTAAAGGTGGCGTATTGTCTTAAAATTATAATGCTATTTAGGATTCACGCTACTAGAAATCAACTTACACTAATGACCAAGGGTGTCAGAGGCCCATGATGGATGAAGCGTTAGCTGACCAAGTTACAACAAACTCCGGTGGAAGCTGTGATCAGGACAACATAAGTGGGCTTTATTATTTCTCAAATTCTTTTAAACCCTCGACAAGTTATGTGTGCTTGAGGCGTTTGGATTGTTTTTTTTTTGCTTTTTTTGCTTGTGGGAATATTTTTGTTTTTTGTTACATTATAGGAATATTGTTGTTATTATTATGAGTTTTAGGCTGGGATAGGTTAGGTTAGGTTAGGTTAGGTAGCCAGCGTGTCCTGTCCTGAAAGATTGGTTTCGTCTACAGTTATTTTTTAGGAGCGACCAGTTCTTGGGGTTCTCCTGTACTCGGGATGAGACCGTACAGGTTGTAATTAAAGCGTCTGGCGTTGTTTTTATAAGCTGCATGAAACAGGAGGTGTAAAAATGTTATTAATAGATTTATAGATAAATAGATCAATACAAAATAGTCAAACGAAAGGCTCCTACAGCAAGTCAGTCACGAGAGTAAGTTTGTATAGGGGCGTTCATGGGCTGTATAACAATATTTATTAAAAGACTGGAAGTGTAACTCGGATAAACAGCTGCTCCTCGCGTACATAAATATACATAACGGAATACATATAAAGTGTCTCAGAAAATGTACACACTGCCTTGAATTCCGTAATTATCATGTGAACGATTGTATTATAACAATGTTTCTGTTGTATCACATTATTCTCGTAATGAAGCTGAAGGCACTGTGTTACATTTTCCAACTTACCCCTATACTTAACCCAGTCAATATATTTAATAGCTATTTGATCTTACTTCTGTTTTATCTAAATTCATTGTCTTTAACTGTACTTTATATAAACAATGCATCAGCCACTATATTCTTTAGCTACTTAATCTTGGACGGACAGATGGACGTATTAACAGCTGGTACACACACATAAACACACACACGACACACACACACAGGACCGCAGCTCCACCAGTACGGCGGCGGTGTTATAAGTCACCTCTCAGGGTCTAGGGGCTGGTTTTGCCTCCATCACAGAGAATTATATATATTTTTCCACCCAGCACCATGAGGGCCATAGGAGGCGAGTTTCATGTTGTAGGATTAATCTCAAGGGCCTCTTTCTGAATCCGCCCAATACCTGTCAGTCGTCTCAGTGAAAGCTCCACACACACACACACACACAGAGGTTGGTGACCGGTGTCCGTTCTCTATGTCGGAAGAAACTGTAAAAAACCATCTGGTAAGGAATCAATTATGTAACACAGAGAGAATTATCATGTAGCCATATGAAGAACCTGAGAGGTAGTGTTGTGTTGGTGAATAATACAATGACGGTGGAGGCAGGGAAAGAAAAAAAATATTACATTCCGTCCATTTTTTTTGTGCCTGGACTTGACAACAACACTGAACACCAATTGGTCTCACTTCTCTTCAGTGTAGTCATTTCGCAGCTGGAGTTCTTACATTCTTCTTCTTCACCAAAAAAAATATAATATCCCATTTAAAATCTAATAGGGCCGACGGCAGCAGAAGTACTAATTGGGACAACCATCGGCGTCCCCATAAAAAAACATCAACTTTATTATATGTATTACGTCCCCGGGTGTTCCAGTAGTGTTATATCAGGACAAAATTATTTTTTACTCGCAAAGAAATTATTTTAATTTTAGAAAAAGATAATTTACTAACTTTTGAATATATCACAGCTCTATACATACCACTTGACTGGTTAACAGCTGACTGACTGACTGACTTACAATAACTTCTCACTAATCAGCTCTAGAATGATGATGATTAAGGTGATTAGCTCAACTCTTAGCGACCGTTGTATATCTTGGAAGGTGATTGGTTGCTGGTTGCTAATGTCAAAACCAAAAATGGGTTAAGTCGATTGGTCAGATTATTGGTCACTCGTTATTTTCTCTGGTAGGTAATGACGTAGTGTATACAGTACTTGTCTTTATCTGTCTGTTTGTTTGTGTTTTGTCAACTTTTTCATAGGTTGTACGTAATCAATTTTTGTCTAATTAGTATAATATTTTTTCCTCATTCGTTCACATATGGTCCTTTTCCATAACATATTCTTATTTTCATTATTTTTTATGCAAACTGATAGTAACTTGTCTGAGGTGAATTCACCTCTTGATTTAGTTTCTCAAAAATATATCATCTCTTCCTCTTTATAATTCAATCAAATTAAATATCAGAACGTGTGAGTTAATCAGTAAGTAAATTAACTACAGAAAATACAACCTAAAAAAATTGGTAAACGACTTAAAAAATCCATTTACGGATCACGTACTAAACTTAGTAAAAAAAAAATCTATTATCAGAGATGGTAACAAGTAACATTCAGGTGTTGGCTGAGTCGTGCCAGGAAGCCTCAACGTAAATATTCCACAACTTTGCGACCCACCCCAACACCTTAACATCAGCGGAGACCCCAAGACGCGATGTTTCCTGGGATTATACCTTAAAGAAACTCGTATGTACCCTCAGGTCAATTTTGTTCTCTCTGCAGGCAGTTTAAAAAGTTCTCATAAATTTTCAACAAATGATCTATGGTCTCTCAAGTCTGTATAAATTGAGGTTGTTGACCTAAATATCTCCCAAACGAGGGTTCGACGATGTCTTCCATAGCCAACAGATTCCAAAATGATTCCTCTGTCACCAACAAGGAGAAAGTTTTGATGCGTTATCACTCAAGGAAGAATCGTAATATGTCGAGGAATGAAGAAAAGAGTTGGAGAGTTCAGGCAGACAGACACAGACAGACACAGACAGACAGACAGACAGAACAGTTACAGATATCACGACAAACCTCCACTATTCATAGAAGTATGTGGTCAGGTGAGGGTGAAAGCAGTGGTACAGGAGGTGCTAAAAGCCAATATTTTTACCTAATGTTTATTGAAAAAGAAGAAAATAATACTGAAAAAGAGCTATCACACCAGGAAGACAGTTAGTCGTAAATTAACTACCTGTTTGTGCCAGATAGTTCAACATTGCAACAATATTTGACAGGTGGTTCGCAGCATGGCCTGTATTGTCTTGATGCATGATATGGCAGTGTAGATGTGTTGCAACAGTTGGATATTGAAGCAGGTATGAGGCGGTTGAAGCTTATTGCAGAGGCAGTTGAAAACTAATGTGAGGTGCGTTGAAGCTTAATGTAAACAAGGAGGTGATTAAAATAATATCCTATAGGTAAATGAGGCTAGTAAACAGATGAAAACATGTTATGCAGAAAAAGTCTTATAGCGGTATTGGCCATCACAGGACTAAATAGAGAAGGCCAATCATTATAAACTGTAGTGTTGTCCAAGTCTCTCCTTCACTGGGAACTGAAAATTTAATAATTTTTCCATATAAACTCGTACATAGACTATGTAGTGGTGCCTGCCAAGCTAAGTGGGGTTTAGAAGTAGCAAAGTATATCTTGCCTTGATATTTTAAGTTCGATCCGCTGCTTCCCTCCTCCCCCAGATAGGAAAGTCAACTCCCCCTCTTCTCTCCTCCTCTTCCTCCTTCCTCCTCTTCCCCTCCCTCCTCCTCTTCCCTCCTCCTCCTCTTCCCCTCTCCTCCTACCTCTCTCCCCTCCTCCTCTCCCCCCTCCTCCCTCTCCCCTCCTCCCCCCCCTCTCCTCTCCTCATATCCAACAGGTTTTGTTATCGTTCTCTGGTCAGCTGAGATCCATGTTTACTGCCGCCTATCTCAGTACCATGGGTGGCCGCTGAGAGTTTCTTTTATTACGTCCTATTACCACTGATGGTCACTTTTCTCTTTTATTATAGTTTTCCTTTATGTTTTCTTGATTTGCACATTGTGTTTATTAGGTGTTGACTTTGTGATGGTGTTTTGTTTTTGTCTACAGACCCTTAGGGATTGTTCTTTTGTTTCTCTTAGTAGTGTTTATAATTATCCTGTTAGTCTGTCCGTTGATTCGTCTATTTATTCGTCCGTCATTTTACCTATCCGTCCCATTCACTATCCGTCCATTCACCTATCCGTCACACCCCCCTTCACCTATCCTTCCACTCATCGTCCATTTATTAAAATCATTTAATCCCTCTTTTTAAAAATATAATTCACTAAAATAAATATCTACATATTCCTCACATAATATGTAGTCAACGTATATATATAACCTCACTATACTTACATGATTTATTACAAGACGTCCTAATCTTCTAGGTAAATCATTATAAACCTTTATAATCATCATCACATTTTGAATAATCAGCCCTAAGTAATCAATAGACGGGCTGAAAGTTTTGCATTTTATTAGATGATAATTATAGATACAAGAGATAATTTGTATTGGGTTATTTAATATTTTTTGGAGAACGTATTTGTAAAGATTTAATTTTATTCCTCAATGATCGAAATAAGATGTTTTATGTATTTCGGTTTTGGATCAATAAAATTATAGTGTATACTGATTTGTTCAATTTTGTTTGTTGGTTTTTATTTTGTATTATAAGTGAATTCGTTTACTAATTACAATGTAGTAAGTGTTAATGAGATTCAACCAGCCAAGTGACGGGGCGTTCCTGTTGCGTTAATAATAGACCTTCTGCCTGCGTTAGAATTAGTTGACTGATTTCTTTCATCCGTATTACTCATTTTTTCTTCCTTATTTTCTTTCTCCTCTCCTCTCTCCTCCTCCTTTCTGTTATTCTCTTATTTTATAATTTTTATACTAAATACATTTCTTGTTCATCTTCTTAACTTATTTCGTTCCTCGTGTTTTCCTTAATCTAATTTCTCTCTCTTTCTTTTTTCATCATTCTCATCTTTTTGATCAATTATTTGTTTTTATTATTATCTCTTACATTTATGAGTGTTTATTAATCTTTCCTTTATTTAACTATATTCTTCAAGTTTTCTTTTTCATCTGTTATAAATCCTTTTTATTACGATTGATCCTTTTCTAACCAACTCATACTTTTATTATTTTTATTAAACCTATTTACTTATTCTCTTCCTATTAATATATTCTATATTGTATTTGTATTTTCTTTCTATTTGTCCTATTAATTTTACAATCTGAGGCTATTGTGGCTTTCCATATTAAACTTGTTTTAAATCTTGATATCACAAATATAATATGCGTAATCATTCTGAATTTATACCATTTTATCGTTTAAATTTCAAAGATTTTAGTATCATTAATCTGATCCATTTCTATTTTTTACGCATGAATATTGTCTCATCCTAGCAGTCCATTACAGGCAATCTTATCCTTTCTCCAGTACGATGAGGCCTGCAATCGACTGTATTCACTTTCGCCACACTATGAAATTAGAGTACCCATTCATAGTCCAGAGAACTAAATTGCCGAACTAGTGAGCTTAAGGACTGAAGCGAGTATTGATCTACTAGGTCACTCCAATTTTTTTAATATTTAGATAACTTATTTCATCTCTATATTTCTGTACTTACAAGACCAAATAAATTAATCAAATTGGCATAAAATCGAACGAATATTAGAAGGTTTTTATTGACAATCTCAAATTCATACATAATTTCAGCAATTATCGTAATTATCAACCAACAATGATTCTTAGAAATATATAGATAAATAACTTCAGGACCAACGTAATTAAATTGCCAACACAGAACTCACAGTAATGTCCAGTTCTAAAAACAAAGATATCTTCAGAGACAAACATTAAATCTAATCCATTAGGCAAGTCACCTGCAAACGATAAGAATATTTTTTCCTTGCATGCTCTCACAAACTTCATAAAACAATTTTAATGTATCTAGAAAATAAGACCAGGTATCTGGTAAATTTCCAACCTTCGAATCACTGCTTTGGTCAAGTCATGATTATAATTGATTTAATGGAGGTTGTCTTGTTCATAAACTCACAGCCCGTTACTTGGATTCAGATGTCATTAAAGAAAACAGACCTCCAATGCACAGCTTCAGAGGAAAGCCTGGAGTGAGGACGCAACAGCAATACAATAGAATGCTAACAAACTTTATCCACAAAAATTCAGCACGAAAATCCACAACCGATAATAACCAATTTATATTTTTCTACATACTAATAAAGAGTTGCATATTACATCAAGGCGAAGTTTTGGTGCCTGTGAAAAAATAGACTTTAAAGAGAAAAAATAATATTGCCATGCGCCTCAAATTAACTTCTGGTTTATTTGTGTCTCATGAAATATTCGAGTAAAATTCGTCCAAACTAGTCTTGAGACATATTAGCGGGTAACAACAACCAGAAAGTGACGTCAGCTGATATGACCATCGAAGACCTGATATAAATCCAGGTAATGCACATATAGCTGATACGAAAACCTGCACCATAAACCCTGGACCCTCCTGAAATTGTGTGTATGTATATATGCTGTTCAAATCAGCCTTCATTCTCCTAATCCTTAGGCTATCTGGGTTCATACCATCTTATGAATTAATTAAGATTTTTGGGAGTAAAGGCCGAAGATTGTTCCGCTGTGTAGTAAGCGGGGAAGTGTCCGGATAATGCCTGTAGCTATATTTGGATTGAAGAGAACAGCTGAATGTTGACACAGTCTACTGTATGCTGCAGGCAGTGTGTGGACGTTGGGTCGATAGGATTCTTGTATTATGCTGGACAAGTTTCTATTATAGATTTTTCTTTTCTTTACTGGTGAAGTGTTCAGAGATAATACAAACTTGATATTAGTTAGAAAAAAAAGCTTTTGAAAACTAAGTCACTCTAACTTTGCTGGTATGAACATGATACAAACAAGATCACTGCTGAAAAGTCTTGAGGTAAATTCTTAAAGGACTGCAGCCAAAGACCCTATTCTCATTGTTCTCATTGGAAATTAACACCTTGGCTATTACAGCCTTCATCGCGATCTGTTGTTTCCATCATTATATGACTCTACTGGAATATTTACAACACTGATAAAATGCCTTCTTGGTATCCTACGACAGTATCTTTGTGGGTGTATCCTCCAAGAAAAACAAAAAATTTCGCCAATTATCTTTTCAGCATTCAATAGCCCGATTAACTTCTTGCTTTTTTTAGCATTTTGAACATTTCTGGTCAACTCGGTATAATTTTAATTTAACTTTCAAATCATCCTCAATAAAGGTTCCGTCATTGATTTCACCTCAGTAGAGATTTTCGACATTCAGAATCGCCATTGCAATTACAGATAACTACCTCAGCAGGTTTTCATAACCTCACCATTCAGCTGTGAAAGTCAGTTGATAAGATAAAGGGAACATAAGCTATGATCAGTGCTATGACCGACATGAGAGATGAAATGTCTGATTCTCTACGACCACGCCAAAGAGATCTGAGGCGGGAATCAGGGGCATCGACAGGACCTCCTCAACCTAACAGTGTCGTTGGATGGTGGCGTAGACGTGAAAAGAGTGAATGATATATTATGTGTTTATATAAAAGATTAAATTAGGATTGGGTTAGGTTAGGATTAGGTTAGGTTAGGTTGGAATTAGGTTAGATCTTTTCGAAACTACATATTATTTCTCAACGTTGATAACAGGTTTGTGATATCTTATCAGTAAAGAGCTACAAACTTGTTGAGATTATTATTTATATTACTGAAATTCTAAACGGTTTCTGAAACAAAAATAAATAAAAAATGCTAATTCTGAATTTCTTTCACTCATTTTGACGACCATCAGGACCCATTCCCCCCCTTCGCAAAATTTTATATCCGTCAGTATAACAGTTCTCGTGTTTGACAACTCTAAAATATACTATTAAAAAATTACTGAACTGATTTTGTCAGTGATACGATTCACACACACACCTCATACACACACACACACACACACAAGCTCCAAACAATAAACTTCATCTATCAAATGTTAATGGGAAGTATTTTATTAAGCTTACTCGCCCGTTCTCTTCAAAACCAATAAAACAAAAAAATAAACAATTGGGTTATCAGGTGTTCATATTCGAGGCTGTTCTGTACCATCCTTAGTATCTCAGTTACTGTAAATAAACACGTCACGAAATACCACCATACCATAAAATATAAAACTCACATAATGAAATTTTCATATAACTCTACACCTAACCTAACCACCTACCTAACAACCTCACTAAAAAGTCCTCATAACAGTAAACGTCTTTGAGCTATTTGAATGTTGGTCATAAGAACGTCCCAAGAATCTCAGCTGCACCAACACAACAGTTTTAAAGGTCAATATATCGTTTGTTGGGTTATCAGGGAACCATATATAAATCTCCCAAGGGTCATTTTGGGATATGTGTCTCCTATTTTCTTTCAAGATTCTGTGACCAGCATTCAAGCAGCTGGGTGCCAGAGGACAGTGAGGAGTTAGTGGAGTTGGGGTTAGAGATGGGTTGGGTGTGAGTTCGCTGTGAGGCTGTTTGAAATTATCAAACAGA